>NW_025547979.1:0-29797 GCF_905237065.1 Salmo salar | reverse complement strand
AGCTAGTAGTCTATATGTAAACACTGTTACAGCCAGCTAGTAGTCTTTATGTAAACACTGTTACAGCCAGCTAGTAGTCTATATGTAAACACTGTTACAGCCAGCTAGAAGTCTATATGTAAACACTCCTAGTAGTCTATATGTAGACACTGCTACAGCCAGCTAGTAGCCTATATGTAAACACTGCTAGTACTCTATATGTAAACACTGCTAAAGCCAGCTAGTAGTCTATATGTAAACACTGCTACTAGTGTATATGTAAACACTGCAACAACCAGCTTGAAGTCTATATGTAAACACTGTTACAGCCAGCCAGTAGTCTATATGTAAACACTGCTAGTAGTCTATATGTAAACACTGCTACAGCCAGCTAGTAGTCTATATGTAAACACTGTTACAGCCAGCTAGAAGTCTATATGTAAACACTGCTACAGCCAGCTAGTAGTCTAAATTTAAACACTGCTACAGCCAGCTAGTAGTCTATATATAAACACTGCTACAACCAGCTAGTAGTCTATATGTAAACACGGTTACAGCCAGCTAGTAGTCTATATGTAAACACTGCTACAGCCAGCTAGTAGTCTATATGTAAACACTGCTAGTAGTCTATATGTAAGCACTGCTACAGCCAGCTAGTTGTCTATATGTAAACACTGCTAGTAGTCTATATGTAGACAATGCTACAGCCAGCTAGTAGTCTATAAGTAAAAACTGCAAGAAGTCTAATTGTAGACACAGCTACAGCCAGCTAGTAGTCTATATGTAAACACTGTTGCAGCCAGCCAGCTAGTCTATATGTAAACACTGCTACAGCCAGCTAGTAGTCTATATGTAAACACTGCTAGTAGTCTATATGGAAACACTGCTACAGCCAGCTAGTAGTCTATATGTAAACACTGCTACAGCCAGCTAGTAGTCTATATGTAAGCACTGCTAGTAGTCTATATGTAAACACTGCTACAGCCAGCTAGTAGTCTATATGTAAACACTGCTACAGCTAGCTAGTAGTCTATATGTAAACACTGCTAGTAGTCTATGTGTAAATGCTGCTACAGCCAGCTAGTAGTCTATATGTAAACACTGCTAGTAGTCTATATGTAAATACTGCTAGTAGTCTATATGTAAATACTGCTACAGCCAGCTAGTAGTCTATATGTAAACACTGCTAGTAGTCTATATGTAAACATTGCTAGTAGTCTATATGTAAATACTGCTGCAGCCAGCTAGTAGTCTGTATGTAAACACTGCTAGTAGTCTATATGTAAACACTGCTAGTAGTCTATATATAGACAGTGCTACAGACAGCTAGTAGTGTATATGTAAAAACTGCTACAGCCAGCTAGTAGTCTATAAGTAAAAACTGCAAGAAGTCTAATTGTAGACACAGCTACAGCCAGCTAGTAGTCTATATGTAAACACTGCTAGTAGTCTATATGTAAATACTGCTACAGCCAGCTAGTAAACACTGCTAGTAGTCTATATGTAGACACTGCTACAGCCAGCTAGTAGTCTATATGTAAACACTGTTACAGCCAGCTAGAAGTCTATATGTAAACACTGCTACAGCCAGCTAGTAGTCTATATGTAAACACTGTTACAGCCAGCTAGTAGTCTATATGAAAACACTGTTACAGCCAGCTAGTAGTCTATATGTAAACACTGTTACAGCCAGCTAGTAGTCTATATGTAAACACTGTTACAGCCAGCTAGTAGTCTATATGTAAACAATGCTAAAGCCAGCTAGTAGTCTATATGTAAACACTGTTGCAGCCAGCCAGCTAGTCTATATGTAAACACTGCTACAGCCAGCTAGTAGTCTAAATGTAAACACTGCTACAGCCAGCTAGTAGTCTATATGTAAACACTGCTAGTAATCTATGTGTAAACAATGCTACAGCCAGCTAGTAGTCTATATGTAGACACTGCTAGCAGTCTATATGTAAACACTGCTACAGCCAGCGAGTAGTCTATATGTAAACACTGTTACAGCAAGCTAGTACTCAATATGCAAACACTGCTAGCAGTCTATATGTAAACACTGCTACAGCCAGCTAGTAGTCTATATGTAGACACTGCTACAGCCAGCGAGTAGTCTATATGTAAACACTGCTAGTAGTCTATATGTAAGCACTGCTACAACCAGAAAGTAGTCTATATGTAAACACTACTAGTAGTGTATATGTAAACACTGCTACTAGTGTATATGTAAACACATCTACAGCCAGCTAGTAGTCTATATGTAAACACAGCTAGTAGTCCATATGTAAACACTGCTACAGCCAGCTAGTAGTCTATATGTAAACACTGCTACAGCCAGCTAGTAGTCTATATGTAGACACTGCTACAGCCAGCTAGTAGTCTATATGTAGACACTACTACAGCCAGCTTGTAGTCTATATGTAGACACTGCTACAGCCAGCTAGTAGTCTATATGTAAACACTGCTACAGCCAGCTAGTAGTCTATATGTAAACACTGCTAGTAGTCTATATGTAAACACTGCTACAGCCAGCTAGTAGTCTATATGTAAACACTGCTAGTAGTCTATATGGAAACACTGCTACAGCCAGCTAGTAGTCTATATGTAAACACTGCTACAGCCAGCTAGTAGTCTATATGTAAGCACTGCTAGTAGTCTATATGTAAACACTGCTACAGCCAGCTAGTAGTCTATATGTAAACACTGCTACAGCCAGCTAGTAGTCTATATGTAAACACTGCTAGTAGTCTATATGTAAATGCTGCTACAGCCAGCTAGTAGTCTATATGTAAACACTGCTAGTAGTCTATATGTAAATACTGCTAGTAGTCTATATGTAAATACTGCTACAGCCAGCTAGTAGTCTATATGTAAACACTGCTAGTAGTCTATATGTAAACACTGCTAGTAGTCTATATGTAAATACTGCTGCAGCCAGCTAGTAGTCTGTATGTAAACACTGCTAGTAGTCTATATGTAAACACTGCTAGTAGTCTATATGTAGACAGTGCTACAGACAGGTAGTAGTGTATATGTAAAAACTGCTACAGCCAGCTAGTAGTCTATAAGTAAAAACTGCAAGAAGTCTAATTGTAGACACAGCTACAGCCAGCTAGTAGTCTATATGTAAACACTGCTAGTAGTCTATATGTAAATACTGCTACAGCCAGCTAGTAAACACTGCTAGTAGTCTATATGTAGACACTGCTACAGCCAGCTAGTAGTCTATATGTAAACACTGTTACAGCCAGCTAGAAGTCTATATGTAAACACTGCTACAGCCAGCTAGTAGTCTATATGTAAACACTGTTACAGCCAGCTAGTAGTCTATATGAAAACACTGTTACAGCCAGCTAGTAGTCTATATGTAAACACTGTTACAGCCAGCTAGTAGTCTATATGTAAACACTGTTACAGCCAGCTAGTAGTCTATATGTAAACACTGTTACAGCCAGCTAGAAGTCTATATGTAAACACTCCTAGTAGTCTATATGTAGACACTGCTACAGCCAGCTAGTAGCCTATATGTAAACACTGCTAGTACTCTATATGTAAACACTGCTAAAGCCAGCTAGTAGTCTATATGTAAACACTGCTACTAGTGTATATGTAAACACTGCAACAACCAGCTTGAAGTCTATATGTAAACACTGTTACAGCCAGCCAGTAGTCTATATGTAAACACTGCTAGTAGTCTATATGTAAACACTGCTACAGCCAGCTAGTAGTCTATATGTAAACACTGTTACAGCCAGCTAGAAGTCTATATGTAAACACTGCTACAGCCAGCTAGTAGTCTAAATTTAAACACTGCTACAGCCAGCTAGTAGTCTATATGTAAACACTGCTACAACCAGCTAGTAGTCTATATGTAAACACGGTTACAGCCAGCTAGTAGTCTATATGTAAACACTGCTACAGCCAGCTAGTAGTCTATATGTAAACACTGCTAGTAGTCTATATGTAAGCACTGCTACAGCAAGCTAGTAGTCTATATGTAAACACTGCTAGTAGTCTATATGTAGACAATGCTACAGCCAGCTAGTAGTCTATATGTAAACAATGCTAAAGCCAGCTAGTAGTCTATATGTAAACACTGTTGAAGCCAGCCAGCTAGTCTATATGTAAACACTGCTACAGCCAGCTAGTAGTCTAAATGTAAACACTGCTACAGCCAGCTAGTAGTCTATATGTAAACACTGTTACAGCCATCTAGTACTCAATATGCAAACACTGCAAGCAGTAGATATGTAAACAGTGCTAGTAATCTATGTGTAAACACTGCTAATGCCAGCTAGTAGTCTATATGTAAACACTGTTACAGCCAGCTAGTACTCAATATGCAAACACTGCTAGCAGTCTATATGTAAACACTGCTACAGCCAGCTAGTATTCTATATGTAGACACTTCTAGTAGTCTATATGTAAACACTGCTATTAGTCTATATTTAAACACTGCTACAGCCAGCTAGTAGTCTATATGTAAACACTGTTACAGCCAGCTAGTAGTCGATATGTAAACACTGCTACAGCCAGCTAGTAGTCTATATGTAGACACTGCTACAGCCAGCTAGTAGTCTGTATGTAAACACTGTTACAGCCAGCTAGTAGTCTATATGTAAACACTGCTACAGCCAGCTAGTAGTCTATATGTAGACACTGCTACAGCCAGCGAGTAGTCTATATGTAAACACTGCTAGTAGTCTATATGTAAGCACTGCTACAAACAGAAAGTAGTCAATATGTAAACACTGCTAGTAGTGTATATGTAAACACAGCTACAGCAAGCTAGTAGTCTATACGTAAACACAGCTAGTAGTCCATATATAAACACTGCTACAGCCAGCTAGTAGTCTATATGTAAACACTGCTAGTAGTGAATATGTAAACACTGCTACAGCCAGCTAGTAGTCTATATGTAAACACTGCTACAGCCAGCTAGTAGTCTATATGTAAACACTGTTACAGCCAGCTAGTAGTCTATATGTAGACACTGCTACAGCCAGGTAGTAGTCTATATGTAGACACTGCTACAGCCAGCTTGTAGTCTATATGTAGACACTGCTACAGCCAGCTAGTAGTCTATATGTAAACACTGCTACAGCCAGCTAGTAGTCTATATGTAAACACTTTTAGTAGTGTAAATGTAAACACTGCTAGTAGTCTATATGTAGACTCTTCTACAGCCAGCTAGTAGTCTATATGTAGACACTGCTACAGCCAGATAGTAGTCTATATGTAAACACTGCTAGTAGTCTATATGTAGACACTGCCACAGCCATCAAATCAAATCAAATCAAATTTATTTTTATATAGCCCTTCGTACATCAGCTGATATTCTCAAAGTGCTGTACAGAAACCCAGCCTAAAACCCCAAACAGCAAGCAAAGCATGTGAAAGAAGCACGGTGGCTAGGAAAAACTCCCTAGGAAAAACTCCCTAGAAAGGCCAAAAACCTAGGAAGAAACCTAGAGAGGAACCAGGCTATGAGGGGTGGCCAGTCCTCTTCTGGCTGTGCAGGGTGGATATTAAAACAGAACATGGTCAAAATGTTAAAATGTTAAAATGTTCATAAATGACCAGCATGGTCAAATAATAATAATCATAGTAGTTGTCGAGGGTGCAACAAGCACGTCCGGTGAACAGGTCAGGGTTCCATAGCCGCAGGCAGAACAGTTGAAACTGGAGCAGCAGCACGGCCAGGTGGACTGGGGACAGCAAGGAGTCATCATACCAGGTAGTCCTGAGGCATGGTCCTAGGGCTCAGGTCCTCCGAGAGAAAGACAGAAAGAGAGAAAGAGAGAATTAGAGAGAGCATATTTAAATACACACAGGACACCGGATAAGACAAGAGAAATACTCCAGATGTAACAGACTGACCCTAGCCCCCGACACATAAACTACTGCAGCATAAATACTGGAGGCTGAGACAGGAGGGATCAGAAGACACTGTGGCCCCATCCGATGATACCCCGGACAGGGCCAAACAGGCAGGATATAACCCCACCCACTTTGCCAAAGCACAGCCCCCACACCACTAGAGGGATGTCTCCAACCACCAACTTACCGTCCTAAGACAAGGCCGAGTATAGCCCACAACGATCTCCGCCATGGCACAACCCAAGGGGGGGGGCGCCAACCCAGACAGGAAGACCACGTCAGTGACTCAACCCACTCAAGTGACGCACCCCTCCCATGGACGGCATGGAAGAACACCAGTAGGCCAGTGACTCAGCCTCTGTAAAAGGGTTAGAGGCAGAGAATCCCAGTGGAAAGAGGGGAACCGGCAAGGCAGAGACAGCAAGGGCGGTTCGTTGCTCCAGCCTTTCCGTTCACCTTCACACTCCTGGGCCAGACTATACTTAATCATAGGACCTACTGAAGAGATAAGTCTTCAGTAAAGACTTAAAGGTTGAGACTGAGTCTGCGTCTCTCACATTGGTAGGCAGACCATTCCATAAAAATGGAGCTCTATAGGAGAAAGCCCTACCTCCAGCCGTTTGCTTAGAAATTCTAGGGACAATTAGGAGGCCTGCGTCTTGTGACCGTAGCGTACGTGTAGGTATGTACGGCAGGACCAAATCGGAAAGATAGGTAGGAGCAAGCCCATGTAATGCTTTGTAGGTTAGCAGTAAAACCTTGAAATCAGCCCTTGCCTTAACAGGAAGCCAGTGTAGGGAGGCTAACACTGGAGTAATATGATCAAATTTTTTGGTTCTAGTCAGGATTCTAGCAGCCGTATTTAGCACTAACTGAAGTTTATTTAGTGCTTTATCCGGGTAGCCGGAAAGTAGAGCATTGCAGTAGTCCAGCCTAGAAGTAACAAAAGCATGGATTAATTTTTCTGCGTCATTTTTGGACAGAAAATTTCTGATTTTTGCAATGTTACGTAGATGGAAAAAAGCTGTCCTTGAAACAGTCTTGATATGTTCTTCAAAAAGAGAGATCAGGGTCCAGAGTAACGCCGAGGTCCTTCACAGTTTTATTTGAGACGACTGTACAACCATCCAGATTAATTGTCAGATTCAACAGAAGATCTCTTTGTTTCTTGGGACCTAGAACAAGCATCTCTGTTTTGTCCGAGTTTAAAAGTAGAAAGTTTGCAGCCATCCACTTCTTTATGTCTGAAACACAGGCTTCTAGCGAGGGCAATTTTGGGGCTTCACCATGTTTCATTGAAATGTACAGCTGTGTGTCGTCTGCATAGTAGTCATCTAGTAGTCTATATGTAAACACTGCTAGTAGTCTATATGTAAACACTGCTACAGCCAGCTAGTAGTCTATATGTAAACACTGCTACAGCCAGCTAGTTGTCTATATGTAAACACTGCTAGTAGTCTATATGGAAACACTGCTACAGCCAGCTTGTAGTCTATATGTAGACACTGCTACAGCCAGCTAGTAGTCTATATGTAAACACTGCTACAGCCAGCTAGTAGTCTATATGTAAACACTTTTAGTAGTGTAAATGTAAACACTGCTAGTAGTCTATATGTAGACTCTTCTACAGCCAGCTAGTAGTCTATATGTAGACACTGCTACAGCCAGATAGTAGTCTATATGTAAACACTGCTAGTAGTCTATATGTAGACACTGCCACAGCCATCAAATCAAATCAAATTTATTTTTATATAGCCCTTCGTACATCAGCTGATATTCTCAAAGTGCTGTACAGAAACCCAGCCTAAAACCCCAAACAGCAAGCAAAGCATGTGAAAGAAGCACGGTGGCTAGGAAAAACTCCCTAGGAAAAACTCCCTAGAAAGGCCAAAAACCTAGGAAGAAACCTAGAGAGGAACCAGGCTATGAGGGGTGGCCAGTCCTCTTCTGGCTGTGCAGGGTGGATATTAAAACAGAACATGGTCAAAATGTTAAAATGTTAAAATGTTCATAAATGACCAGCATGGTCAAATAATAATAATCATAGTAGTTGTCGAGGGTGCAACAAGCACGTCCGGTGAACAGGTCAGGGTTCCATAGCCGCAGGCAGAACAGTTGAAACTGGAGCAGCAGCACGGCCAGGTGGACTGGGGACAGCAAGGAGTCATCATACCAGGTAGTCCTGAGGCATGGTCCTAGGGCTCAGGTCCTCCGAGAGAAAGACAGAAAGAGAGAAAGAGAGAATTAGAGAGAGCATATTTAAATACACACAGGACACCGGATAAGACAAGAGAAATACTCCAGATGTAACAGACTGACCCTAGCCCCCGACACATAAACTACTGCAGCATAAATACTGGAGGCTGAGACAGGAGGGATCAGAAGACACTGTGGCCCCATCCGATGATACCCCGGACAGGGCCAAACAGGCAGGATATAACCCCACCCACTTTGCCAAAGCACAGCCCCCACACCACTAGAGGGATGTCTCCAACCACCAACTTACCGTCCTAAGACAAGGCCGAGTATAGCCCACAACGATCTCCGCCATGGCACAACCCAAGGGGGGGGCGCCAACCCAGACAGGAAGACCACGTCAGTGACTCAACCCACTCAAGTGACGCACCCCTCCCATGGACGGCATGGAAGAACACCAGTAGGCCAGTGACTCAGCCTCTGTAAAAGGGTTAGAGGCAGAGAATCCCAGTGGAAAGAGGGGAACCGGCAAGGCAGAGACAGCAAGGGCGGTTCGTTGCTCCAGCCTTTCCGTTCACCTTCACACTCCTGGGCCAGACTATACTTAATCATAGGACCTACTGAAGAGATAAGTCTTCAGTAAAGACTTAAAGGTTGAGACTGAGTCTGCGTCTCTCACATTGGTAGGCAGACCATTCCATAAAAATGGAGCTCTATAGGAGAAAGCCCTACCTCCAGCCGTTTGCTTAGAAATTCTAGGGACAATTAGGAGGCCTGCGTCTTGTGACCGTAGCGTACGTGTAGGTATGTACGGCAGGACCAAATCGGAAAGATAGGTAGGAGCAAGCCCATGTAATGCTTTGTAGGTTAGCAGTAAAACCTTGAAATCAGCCCTTGCCTTAACAGGAAGCCAGTGTAGGGAGGCTAACACTGGAGTAATATGATCAAATTTTTGGTTCTAGTCAGGATTCTAGCAGCCGTATTTAGCACTAACTGAAGTTTATTTAGTGCTTTATCCGGGTAGCCGGAAAGTAGAGCATTGCAGTAGTCCAGCCTAGAAGTAACAAAATCATGGATTAATTTTTCTGCGTCATTTTTGGACAGAAAATTTCTGATTTTTGCAATGTTACGTAGATGGAAAAAAGCTGTCCTTGAAACAGTCTTGATATGTTCTTCAAAAGAGAGATCAGGGTCCAGAGTAACGCCGAGGTCCTTCACAGTTTTATTTGAGACGACTGTACAACCATCCAGATTAATTGTCAGATTCAACAGAAGATCTCTTTGTTTCTTGGGACCTAGAACAAGCATCTCTGTTTTGTCCGAGTTTAAAAGTAGAAAGTTTGCAGCCATCCACTTCTTTATGTCTGAAACACAGGCTTCTAGCGAGGGCAATTTTGGGGCTTCACCATGTTTCATTGAAATGTACAGCTGTGTGTCGTCTGCATAGTAGTCATCTAGTAGTCTATATGTAAACACTGCTAGTAGTCTATATGTAAACACTGCTACAGCCAGCTAGTAGTCTATATGTAAACACTGCTACAGCCAGCTAGTTGTCTATATGTAAACACTGCTAGTAGTCTATATGGAAACACTGCTACAGCCAGCTAGTAGTCTATATGTAAACACTGCTACAGCCAGCTAGTAGTCTATATGTAAACACTGCTATTAGTTTATATGTAAACACTGCTACAGCCAGCTAGTAGTCTATATGTAAACACTGCTAGTAGTCTATATGGAAACACTGCTACAGCCAGCTAGTAGTCTATATGTAAACACTGCTACAGCCAGCTAGTAGTCTATATGTAAACACTGCTAGTAGTCTATATGTAAACACTGCTACAGCCAGCTAGTAGTCTATATGTAAACACTGCTACAGCCAGCTAGTAGTCTATATGTAAACACTGCTAGTAGTCTATATGTAAATACTGCTACAGCCAGCAAGTAGTCTATATGTAAACACTGCTAGTAGTCTATATGTAAACACTGCTAGTAGTCTATATGTAAATACTGCTACAGCCAGCTAGTAGTCTATATTTAAACACTGCTAGTAGTCTATATATAAACACTGCTAGCAGTCTATATGTAAATACTGCTACAGCCAGCTAGTAGTCTATATGTAAACACTGCTAGTAGTCTATATGTAAACACTGCTAGTAGTCTATATGTAGACAGTGCTACAGACAGTTAGTAGTGTATATGTAAAAACTGCTACAGCCAGCTAGTAGTCTATAAGTAAAAACTGCAAGAAGTCTAATTGTAGACACAGCTACAGCCAGCTAGTAGTCTATATGTAAACACTGCTAGTAGTCTATATGTAAATACTGCTACAGCCAGCTAGTAGTCTATATGTAAACACTGCTAGTAGTCTATATGTAGACACTGCAACAGCCAGCAAGTAGTCTATATGTAAACACTGCTAGTAGTCTATATGTAAACACTGCTACAGCCAGCTAGTAGTCTATATGTAAACACTGCTACAGCCAGCTAGTAGTCTATATGTAAACACTGCTAGTAGTCTATATGGAAACACTGCTACAGACAGCTAGTAGTCTATATGTAAACACTGCTACAGCCAGCTAGTAGTCTATATGTAAACACTGCTAGTAGTCTATATGTAAACACTGCTACAGCCAGCTAGTAGTCTATATGTAAATACTGCTACAGCCAGCAAGTAGTCTATATGTAAACACTGCTAGTAGTCTATATGTAAACACTGCTAGTAGTCTATATGTAAATACTGCTACAGCCAGCTAGTAGTCTATATGTAAACACTGCTACAGACAGCTAGTTGTCTATATGTAAACACTGCTAGTAGTCTATATGGAAACACTGCTACAGCCAGCTAGTAGTCTATATGTAAACACTGCTACAGCCAGCTAGTAGTCTATATGTAAACACTGCTATTAGTTTATATGTAAACACTGCTACAGCCAGCTAGTAGTCTATATGTAAACACTGCTAGTAGTCTATATGGAAACACTGCTACAGCCAGCTAGTAGTCTATATGTAAACACTGCTACAGCCAGCTAGTAGTCTATATGTAAACACTGCTAGTAGTCTATATGTAAACACTGCTACAGCCAGCTAGTAGTCTATATGTAAACACTGCTACAGCCAGCTAGTAGTCTATATGTAAACACTGCTAGTAGTCTATATGTAAATACTGCTACAGCCAGCAAGTAGTCTATATGTAAACACTGCTAGTAGTCTATATGTAAACACTGCTAGTAGTCTATATGTAAATACTGCTACAGCCAGCTAGTAGTCTATATTTAAACACTGCTAGTAGTCTATATATAAACACTGCTAGCAGTCTATATGTAAATACTGCTACAGCCAGCTAGTAGTCTATATGTAAACACTGCTAGTAGTCTATATGTAAACACTGCTAGTAGTCTATATGTAGACAGTGCTACAGACAGCTAGTAGTGTATATGTAAAAACTGCTACAGCCAGCTAGTAGTCTATAAGTAAAAACTGCAAGACGTCTAATTGTAGACACAGCTACAGCCAGCTAGTAGTCTATATGTAAACACTGCTAGTAGTCTATATGTAAATACTGCTACAGCCAGCTAGTAGTCTATATGTAAACACTGCTAGTAGTCTATATGTAGACACTGCAACAGCCAGCAAGTAGTCTATATGTAAACACTGCTAGTAGTCTATATGTAAACACTGCTACAGCCAGCTAGTAGTCTATATGTAAACACTGCTACAGCCAGCTAGTAGTCTATATGTAAACACTGCTAGTAGTCTATATGGAAACACTGCTACAGACAGCTAGTAGTCTATATGTAAACACTGCTACAGCCAGCTAGTAGTCTATATGTAAACACTGCTAGTAGTCTATATGTAAACACTGCTACAGCCAGCTAGTAGTCTATATGTAAATACTGCTACAGCCAGCAAGTAGTCTATATGTAAACACTGCTAGTAGTCTATATGTAAACACTGCTAGTAGACTATATGTAAATACTGCTACAGCCAGCTAGTAGTCTATATGTAAACACTGCTAGTAGTCTATATATAAACACTGCTAAAAGTCTATATGTAAATACTGCTACAGCCAGCTAGTAGTCTATATGTAAACACTGCTAGTAGTCTATATGTAAACACTGCTAGTAGTCTATATGTAGACAGTGCTACAGACAGCTAGTAGTGTATATGTAAAAACTGCTACAGCCAGCTACTAGTCTATAAGTAAAAACTGCAAGAAGTCTAATTGTAGACACAGCTACAGCCAGCTAGTAGTCTATATGTAAACACTGCTAGTAGTCTATATGTAAATACTGCTACAGCCAGCTAGTAGTCTATATGTAAACACTGCTAGTAGTCTATATGTAGACACTGCAACTGCCAGCAAGTAGTCTATATGTAAACACTGCTAGTAGTCTATATGTAAACACTGCTACAGCCAGCTAGTAGTCTATATGTAAACACTGCTACAGCCAGCTAGTAGTCTATATGTAAACACTGCTAGTAGTCTATATATAAACACTGCTACAGCCAGCTAGTAGTCTATATGTAAACACTGCTAGTAGTCTATATGTAAACACTGCTACAGCCAGCTAGTAGTCTATATGTAAACACTGCTACAGCCAGCTAGTAGTCTATATGTAAAAACTGATCCAGCCAGCTAGTAGTCTATATGTAAACACTGCTACAGCCAGCTAGTAGTCTATATGTAAACACTGCTACTGCCAGCTAGTAGTCTATATGTAAACACTGCTACAGCCAGCTAGTAGTCTATATGTAAACACTGCTAGTAGTGTATATGTAAAAACTGCTACAGCCAGCTACTAGTCTATAAGTAAAAACTGCAAGAAGTCTAATTGTAGACACAGCTACAGCCAGCTAGTAGTCTATATGTAAACACTGCTAGTAGTCTATATGTAAATACTGCTACAGCCAGCTAGTAGTCTATATGTAAACACTGCTAGTAGTCTATATGTAGACACTGCAACTGCCAGCAAGTAGTCTATATGTAAACACTGCTAGTAGTCTATATGTAAACACTGCTACAGCCAGCTAGTAGTCTATATGTAAACACTGCTACAGACAGCTAGTAGTCTATATGTAAACACTGCTAGTAGTCTATATATAAACACTGCTACAGCCAGCTAGTAGTCTATATGTAAACACTGCTAGTAGTCTATATGTAAACACTGCTACAGCCAGCTAGTAGTCTATATGTAAACACTGCTACAGCCAGCTAGTAGTCTATATGTAAAAACTGATCCAGCCAGCTAGTAGTCTATATGTAAACACTGCTACAGCCAGCTAGTAGTCTATATGTAAACACTGCTAGTAGTCTATATGGAAACACTGCTACAGCCAGCTAGTAGTCTATATGTAAACACTGCTACAGCCAGCTAGTAGTCTATATGTAAACACTGCTAGTAGTCTATATGTAAACACTGCTACTGCCAGCTAGTAGTCTATATGTAAACACTGCTACAGCCAGCTAGTAGTCTATATGTAAACACTGCTAGTAGTCTATATGTAAATACTGCTACAGCCAGCTAGTAGTCTATAAGTAAAAACTGCAAGAAGTCTAATTGTAGACACAGCTACAGCCAGCTAGTAGTCTATATGTAAACACTGCTAGTAGTCTATATGTAAATACTGCTACAGCCAGCAAGTAGTCTATATGTAAACACTGCTAGTAGTCTATATGTAGACACTGCAACAGCCAGCAAGTAGTCTATATGTAAACACTGCTAGTAGTCTATATGTAAACACTGCTACAGCCAGCTAGTAGTCTATATGTAAACACTGCTAGTAGTCTATATGGAAACACTGCTACAGACAGCTAGTAGTCTATAAGTAAACACTGCTACAGCCAGCTAGTAGTCTATATGTAAACACTGCTAGTAGTCTATATGTAAACACTGCTACAGCCAGCTAGTAGTCTATATGTAAACACTGCTACAGCCAGCTAGTAGTTTATATGTAAACACTGCTAGTAGTCTATATGTAAATACTGCTACAGCCAGCTAGTAGTCTATAAGTAAAAACTGCAAGAAGTCTAATTGTAGACACAGCTACAGCCAGCTAGTAGTCTATATGTAAACACTGCTAGTAGTCTATATGTAAATACTGCTACAGCCAGCTAGTAGTCTATATGTAAACACTGCTAGTAGTCTATATGTAGACACTGCAACAGCCAGCAAGTAGTCTATATGTAAACACTGCAAGTAGTCTATATGTAAACACTGCTGCAGCCAGCTAGTAGTCTATATGTAAACACTGCTACAGCCAGCTAGTAGTCTATATGTAAACACTGCTACAGCCAGCTAGTAGTCTATATGAAAACACTGCTACAGCCAGCTAGTAGTCTATATGTAAACACTGCTACAGCCAGCTAGTAGTCTATATGTAAACACTGCTACAGCCAGCTAGTAGTCTATATGTAAACACTGCTACAGCCAGCTAGTAGTCTATATGTAAACACTGCTAGTAGTCTATATGGAAACACTGCTACAGCCAGCTAGTAGTCTATATGTAAACACTGCTACAGCCAGCTAGTAGTCTATATGTAAACACTGCTACAGCCAGCTAGTAGTCTATATGTAAACACTGCTACAGCCAGCTAGTAGTCTATATGTAAACACTGCTAGTAGTTTATATGTAAACACTGCTACAGCCAGCTAGTAGTCTATATGTAAACACTGCTAGTAGTCTATATGGAAACACTGCTACAGCCAGCTAGTAGTCTATATGTAAACACTTCTACAGCCAGCTAGTAGTCTATATGTAAACACTGCTAGTAGTCTATATGTAAACACTGCTACAGCCAGCTAGTAGTCTATATGTAAACACTGCTACAGCCAGCTAGTAGTCTATATGTAAACACTGCTAGTAGTCTATATGTAAATACTGCTACAGCCAGCAAGTAGTCTATATGTAAACACTGCTAGTAGTCTATATGTAAACACTGCTAGTAGTCTATATGTAAACACTGCTAGTAGTCTATATGTAAACACTGCTAGTAGTCTATATGTAGACAGTGCTACAGACAGCTAGTAGTGTATATGTAAAAACTGCTACAGCCAGCTAGTAGTCTATAAGTAAAAACTGCAAGAAGTCTAATTGTAGACACAGCTACAGCCAGCTAGTAGTCTATATGTAAACACTGCTAGTAGTCTATATGTAAATACTGCTAGAGCCAGCTAGTAGTCTATATGTAAACACTACTAGTAGTCTATATGTAGACACTGCTACAGCCAGCTAGTAGTCTATAGTAAACACTGTTACAGCCAGCTAGAAGTCTATATGTAAACACTGCTACAGCCAGCTAGTAGTCTATATGTAAACACTGTTACAGCCAGCTAGTAGTCTATATGAAAACACTGTTACAGCCAGCTAGTAGTCTATATGTAAACACTGTTATAGCCAGCTAGTAGTCTATATGTAAACACTGTTACAGCCAGCTAGTAGTCTATATGTAAACACTGTTACAGCCAGCTAGAAGTCTATATGTAAACACTCCTAGTAGTCTATATGTAGACACTGCTACAGCCAGCTAGTAGCCTATATGTAAACACTGCTAGTACTCTATATGTAAACACTGCTAAAGCCAGCTAGTAGTCTATATGTAAACACTGCTACTAGTGTATATGTAAACACTGCAACAACCAGCTTGAAGTCTATATGTAAACACTGTTACAGCCAGCCAGTAGTCTATATGTAAACACTGCTAGTAGTCTATATGTAAACACTGCTACAGCCAGCTAGTAGTCTATATGTAAACACTGTTACAGCCAGCTAGAAGTCTATATGTAAACACTGCTACAGCCAGCTAGTAGTCTAAATTTAAACACTGCTACAGCCAGCTAGTAGTCTATATATAAACACTGCTACAACCAGCTAGTAGTCTATATGTAAACACGGTTACAGCCAGCTAGTAGTCTATATGTAAACACTGCTACAGCCAGCTAGTAGTCTATATGTAGACACTGCTAGCAGTCTATATGTAAACACTGCTACAGCCAGCGAGTAGTCTATATGTAAACACTGTTACAGCAAGCTAGTACTCAATATGCAAACACTGCTAGCAGTCTATATGTAAACACTGCTACAGCCAGCTAGTAGTCTATATGTAGACACTGCTACAGCCAGCGAGTAGTCTATATGTAAACACTGCTAGTAGTCTATATGTAAGCACTGCTACAACCAGAAAGTAGTCTATATGTAAACACTACTAGTAGTGTATATGTAAACACTGCTACTAGTGTATATGTAAACACATCTATAGCCAGCTAGTAGTCTATATGTAAACACAGCTAGTAGTCCATATGTAAACACTGCTACAGCCATCTAGTAGTCTATATGTAAACACTTCTAGTAGTGTATATGTAAACACTGCTACAGCCAGCTAGTAGTCTATATGTAAACACTGCTACAGCCAGCTAGTAGTCTATATGTAAACACTGTTACAGTCAGCTAGTAGTCTGTATGTAGACACTGCTACAGCCAGCTAGTAGTCTATATTTAAACACTGCTACAGCCAGCTAGTAGTCTATATGTATACACTGCTACAACCAGCTAGTAGTCTATATGTAAACACTGCTACAGCCAGCTAGTAGTCTATATGTAAACACTGCTAGTAGTCTATATGTAAACACTGCTACAGCCAGCTAGTAGTCTATATGTAAACACTGCTACAGCCAGCTAGTAGTCTATATGTAAACACTGCTAGTAGTCTATATGTAAATGCTGCTACAGCCAGCTAGTAGTCTATATGTAAACACTGCTAGTAGTCTATATGTAAATACTGCTAGTAGTCTATATTTAAATACTGCTACAGCCAGCTAGTAGTCTATATGTAAACACTGCTAGTAGTCTATATGTAAACACTGCTACAGCCAGCTAGTAGTCTATATGTAAACACTGCTACAGCCAGCTAGTAGTCTATATGTAAACACTGCTAGTAGTCTATATATAAACACTGCTACAGCCAGCTAGTAGTCTATATGTAAACACTGCTAGTAGTCTATATGTAAACACTGCTACAGCCAGCTAGTAGTCTATATGTAAACACTGCTACAGCCAGCTAGTAGTCTATATGTAAAAACTGATCCAGCCAGCTAGTAGTCTATATGTAAACACTGCTACAGCCAGCTAGTAGTCTATATGTAAACACTGCTAGTAGTCTATATGGAAACACTGCTACAGCCAGCTAGTAGTCTATATGTAAACACTGCTACAGCCAGCTAGTAGTCTATATGTAAACACTGCTAGTAGTCTATATGTAAACACTGCTACTGCCAGCTAGTAGTCTATATGTAAACACTGCTACAGCCAGCTAGTAGTCTATATGTAAACACTGCTAGTAGTCTATATGTAAATACTGCTACAGCCAGCTAGTAGTCTATAAGTAAAAACTGCAAGAAGTCTAATTGTAGACACAGCTACAGCCAGCTAGTAGTCTATATGTAAACACTGCTAGTAGTCTATATGTAAATACTGCTACAGCCAGCAAGTAGTCTATATGTAAACACTGCTAGTAGTCTATATGTAGACACTGCAACAGCCAGCAAGTAGTCTATATGTAAACACTGCTAGTAGTCTATATGTAAACACTGCTACAGCCAGCTAGTAGTCTATATGTAAACACTGCTAGTAGTCTATATGGAAACACTGCTACAGACAGCTAGTAGTCTATAAGTAAACACTGCTACAGCCAGCTAGTTGTCTATATGTAAACACTGCTAGTAGTCTATATGTAAACACTGCTACAGCCAGCTAGTAGTCTATATGTAAACACTGCTACAGCCAGCTAGTAGTTTATATGTAAACACTGCTAGTAGTCTATATGTAAATACTGCTACAGCCAGCTAGTAGTCTATAAGTAAAAACTGCAAGAAGTCTAATTGTAGACACAGCTACAGCCAGCTAGTAGTCTATATGTAAACACTGCTAGTAGTCTATATGTAAATACTGCTACAGCCAGCTAGTAGTCTATATGTAAACACTGCTAGTAGTCTATATGTAGACACTGCAACAGCCAGCAAGTAGTCTATATGTAAACACTGCAAGTAGTCTATATGTAAACACTGCTGCAGCCAGCTAGTAGTCTATATGTAAACACTGCTACAGCCAGCTAGTAGTCTATATGTAAACACTGCTACAGCCAGCTAGTAGTCTATATGAAAACACTGCTACAGCCAGCTAGTAGTCTATATGTAAACACTGCTACAGCCAGCTAGTAGTCTATATGTAAACACTGCTACAGCCAGCTAGTAGTCTATATGTAAACACTGCTACAGCCAGCTAGTAGTCTATATGTAAACACTGCTAGTAGTCTATATGGAAACACTGCTACAGCCAGCTAGTAGTCTATATGTAAACACTGCTACAGCCAGCTAGTAGTCTATATGTAAACACTGCTACAGCCAGCTAGTAGTCTATATGTAAACACTGCTACAGCCAGCTAGTAGTCTATATGTAAACACTGCTAGTAGTTTATATGTAAACACTGCTACAGCCAGCTAGTAGTCTATATGTAAACACTGCTAGTAGTCTATATGGAAACACTGCTACAGCCAGCTAGTAGTCTATATGTAAACACTTCTACAGCCAGCTAGTAGTCTATATGTAAACACTGCTAGTAGTCTATATGTAAACACTGCTACAGCCAGCTAGTAGTCTATATGTAAACACTGCTACAGCCAGCTAGTAGTCTATATGTAAACACTGCTAGTAGTCTATATGTAAATACTGCTACAGCCAGCAAGTAGTCTATATGTAAACACTGCTAGTAGTCTATATGTAAACACTGCTAGTAGTCTATATGTAAACACTGCTAGTAGTCTATATGTAAACACTGCTAGTAGTCTATATGTAGACAGTGCTACAGACAGCTAGTAGTGTATATGTAAAAACTGCTACAGCCAGCTAGTAGTCTATAAGTAAAAACTGCAAGAAGTCTAATTGTAGACACAGCTACAGCCAGCTAGTAGTCTATATGTAAACACTGCTAGTAGTCTATATGTAAATACTGCTAGAGCCAGCTAGTAGTCTATATGTAAACACTACTAGTAGTCTATATGTAGACACTGCTACAGCCAGCTAGTAGTCTATAGTAAACACTGTTACAGCCAGCTAGAAGTCTATATGTAAACACTGCTACAGCCAGCTAGTAGTCTATATGTAAACACTGTTACAGCCAGCTAGTAGTCTATATGAAAACACTGTTACAGCCAGCTAGTAGTCTATATGTAAACACTGTTATAGCCAGCTAGTAGTCTATATGTAAACACTGTTACAGCCAGCTAGTAGTCTATATGTAAACACTGTTACAGCCAGCTAGAAGTCTATATGTAAACACTCCTAGTAGTCTATATGTAGACACTGCTACAGCCAGCTAGTAGCCTATATGTAAACACTGCTAGTACTCTATATGTAAACACTGCTAAAGCCAGCTAGTAGTCTATATGTAAACACTGCTACTAGTGTATATGTAAACACTGCAACAACCAGCTTGAAGTCTATATGTAAACACTGTTACAGCCAGCCAGTAGTCTATATGTAAACACTGCTAGTAGTCTATATGTAAACACTGCTACAGCCAGCTAGTAGTCTATATGTAAACACTGTTACAGCCAGCTAGAAGTCTATATGTAAACACTGCTACAGCCAGCTAGTAGTCTAAATTTAAACACTGCTACAGCCAGCTAGTAGTCTATATATAAACACTGCTACAACCAGCTAGTAGTCTATATGTAAACACGGTTACAGCCAGCTAGTAGTCTATATGTAAACACTGCTACAGCCAGCTAGTAGTCTATATGTAGACACTGCTAGCAGTCTATATGTAAACACTGCTACAGCCAGCGAGTAGTCTATATGTAAACACTGTTACAGCAAGCTAGTACTCAATATGCAAACACTGCTAGCAGTCTATATGTAAACACTGCTACAGCCAGCTAGTAGTCTATATGTAGACACTGCTACAGCCAGCGAGTAGTCTATATGTAAACACTGCTAGTAGTCTATATGTAAGCACTGCTACAACCAGAAAGTAGTCTATATGTAAACACTACTAGTAGTGTATATGTAAACACTGCTACTAGTGTATATGTAAACACATCTATAGCCAGCTAGTAGTCTATATGTAAACACAGCTAGTAGTCCATATGTAAACACTGCTACAGCCATCTAGTAGTCTATATGTAAACACTGCTAGTAGTGTATATGTAAACACTGCTACAGCCAGCTAGTAGTCTATATGTAAACACTGCTACAGCCAGCTAGTAGTCTATATGTAAACACTGTTACAGTCAGCTAGTAGTCTGTATGTAGACACTGCTACAGCCAGCTAGTAGTCTATATGTAAACACTGCTACAGCCAGCTAGTAGTCTATATGTAAACACTGTTACAGTCAGCTAGTAGTCTGTATGTAGACACTGCTACAGCCAGCTAGTAGTCTATATTTAAACACTGCTACAGCCAGCTAGTAGTCTATATGTATACACTGCTACAACCAGCTAGTAGTCTATATGTAAACACTGCTACAGCCAGCTAGTAGTCTATATGTAAACACTGCTAGTAGTCTATATGTAAACACTGCTACAGCCAGCTAGTAGTCTATATGGAAACACTGCTACAGCCAGCTAGTAGTCTATATGTAAACACTGCTACAGCCAGCTAGTAGTCTATATGTAAGCACTGCTAGTAGTCTATATGTAAACACTGCTACAGCCAGCTAGTAGTCTATATGTAAACACTGCTACAGCCAGCTAGTAGTCTATATGTAAACACTGCTAGTAGTCTATATGTAAATGCTGCTACAGCCAGCTAGTAGTCTATATGTAAACACTGCTAGTAGTCTATATGTAAATACTGCTAGTAGTCTATATTTAAATACTGCTACAGCCAGCTAGTAGTCTATATGTAAACACTGCTAGTAGTCTATATGTAAATACTGCTGCAGCCAGCTAGTAGTCTGTATGTAAACACTGCTAGTAGTCTATATGTAAACACTGCTAGTAGTCTATATGTAGACAGTGCTACAGACAGCTAGTAGTGTATATGTAAAAACTGCTACAGCCAGCTAGTAGTCTATAAGTAAAAACTGCAAGAAGTCTAATTGTAGACACAGCTACAGCCAGCTAGTAGTCTATATGTAAACACTGCTTGTAGTCTATATGTAAATACTGCTACAGCCAGCCAGTAAACACTGCTATTAGTCTATATGTAGACACTGCTACAGCCAGCTAGTAGTCTATATGTAAACACTGTTACAGCCAGCTAGAAGTCTATATGTAAACACTGCTACAGCCAGCTAGTAGTCTATATGTAAACACTGTTACAGCCAGCTAGTAGTCTATATGAAAACACTGTTACAGCCAGCTAGTAGTCTATATGTAAACACTGCTAGTAGTCTATATGTAAACACTGCTACAGCCAGCTAGTAGTCTATATGTAAACACTGCTACAGCCAGCTAGTAGTCTATATGTAAACACTGCTAGTAGTCTATATGGAAACACTGCTACAGACAGCTAGTAGTCTATATGTAAACACTGCTACAGCCAGCTAGTAGTCTATATGTAAACACTGCTAGTAGTCTATATGTAAACACTGCTACAGCCAGCTAGTAGTCTATATGTAAACACTGCTACAGCCAGCTAGTAGTTTATATGTAAACACTGCTAGTAGTCTATATGTAAATACTGCTACAGCCAGCAAGTAGTCTATATGTAAACACTGCTAGTAGTCTATATGTAAACACTGCTAGTAGTCTATATGTAAATACTGCTACAGCCAGCTAGTAGTCTATATGTAAACACTGCTAGTAGTCTATATATAAACACTGCTAAAAGTCTATATGTAAATACTGCTACAGCCAGCAAGTAGTCTATATTTAAACACTGCTAGTAGTCTATATGTAAACACTGCTAGTAGTCTATATGTAGACAGTGCTACAGACAGCTAGTAGTGTATATGTAAAAACTGCTACAGCCAGCTACTAGTCTATAAGTAAAAACTGCAAGAAGTCTAATTGTAGACACAGCTACAGCCAGCTAGTAGTCTATATGTAAACACTGCTAGTAGTCTATATGTAAATACTGCTACAGCCAGCTAGTAGTCTATATGTAAACACTGCTAGTAGTCTATATGTAGACACTGCAACAGCCAGCAAGTAGTCTATATGTAAACACTGCAAGTAGTCTATATGTAAACACTGCTACAGCCAGCTAGTAGTCTATATGTAAACACTGCTACAGCCAGCTAGTAGTCTATATGTAAACACTGCTAGTAGTCTATATATAAACACTGCTACAGCCAGCTAGTAGTCTATATGTAAACACTGCTAGTAGTCTATATGGAAACACTGCTACAGCCAGCTAGTAGTCTATATGTAAACACTGCTACAGCCAGCTAGTAGTCTATATGTAAACACTGCTACAGCCAGCTAGTAGTCTATATGTAAAAACTGCTACAGCCAGCTAGTAGTCTATATGTAAACACTGCTACAGCCAGCTAGTAGTCTATATTTAAACACTGCTAGTAGTCTATATGGAAACACTGCTACAGCCAGCTAGTAGTCTATATGTAAACACTGCTACAGCCAGCTAGTAGTCTATATGTAAACACTGCTAGTAGTCTATATGTAAACACTGCTACAGCCAGCTAGTAGTCTATATGTAAACACTGCTACAGCCAGCTAGTAGTCTATATGTAAACACTGCTAGTAGTCTATATGTAAATACTGCTACAGCCAGCTAGTAGTCTATAAGTAAAAACTGCAAGAAGTCTAATTGTAGACACAGCTACAGCCAGCTAGTAGTCTATATGTAAACACTGCTAGTAGTCTATATGTAAATACTGCTACAGCCAGCTAGAAGTCTATATGTAAACACTGCTAGTAGTCTATATGTAGACACTGCAACAGCCAGCAAGTAGTCTATATGTAAACACTGCTAGTAGTCTATATGTAAACACTGCTACAGCCAGCTAGTAGTCTATATGTAAACACTGCTACAGCCAGCTAGTAGTCTATATGTAAACACTGCTACAGCCAGCTAGTAGTCTATATGTAAACACTGCTACAGCCAGCTAGTAGTCTATATGTAAACACTGCTTGTAGTCTATATGTAAACACTGCTACAGCCAGCTAGTAGTCTATATGTAAACACTGCTACAGCCAGCTAGTAGTCTATATGTGAACACTGCTAATAGTCTATATGTAAATACTGCTAGTAGTCTATATGTAAACACTGCTTGTAGTCTATATGTAAACACTGCTACAGCCAGCTAGTAGTCTATATGTAAACACTGCTACAGCCAGCTAGTAGTCTATATGTGAACACTGCTAATAGTCTATATGTAAATACTGCTAGTAGTCTATATGTAAATACTGCGACAGCCAGCTAGTAGTCTATATGTAAACACTGCTAGTAGTCTATATGTAAATACTGCTACAGCAATCTAGTAGTCTATATGTAAACACTGCTAGTAGTCTATATGTAGACACTGCTACAGCCAGCTAGTAGTCTATATGTAAACACTGTTACAGCCAGCTAGTAGTCTATATGTAAACACTGCTACAGCCAGCTAGTAGTCTATATGTAAACACTGTTACAGCCAGCTAGTAGTCTATATGAAAACACTGTTACAGCCAGCTAGTAGTCTATATGTAAACACTGTTACAGCCAGCTAGTAGTCTATATGTAAACACTGTTACAGCCAGCTAGTAGTCTATATGTAAACACTCCTAGTAGTCTATATGTAGACACTGCTACAGCCAGCTAGTAGCCTATATGTAAACACTGCTAGTACTCTATATGTAAACACTGCTAAAGCCAGCTAGTAGTCTATATATAAACACTGCTAGTAGTGTATATGTAAACACTGTTAAAGCCAGCTAGTAGACTATATGCAAACACTGCTACAGCCAGCTAGTAGTCTATATGTAAACACTGCTACAGCCAGCTAGTAGTCTATATGTAAACACTGCTACAGCCAGCAAGTAGTCGAAATGTAAACACTGCTACTAGTGTATATGTAAACACTGTAACAACCAGCTTGAAGTCTATATGTAAACACTGTTACAGCCAGCCAGTAGTCTATATGTAAACACTGCTAGTAGTCTATATGTAAACACTGCTACAGCCAGCTAGTAGTCTATATGTAAACACTGTTACAGCCAGCTAGTAGTCTATATGTAAACACTGCTACAGCCAGCTAGTAGTCTATATTTAAACACTGCTACAGCCAGCTAGTAGTCTATATGTAAACACTGCTACAACCAGCTAGTAGTCTATATGTAAACACGGTTACAGCCAGCTAGTAGTCTATATGTAAACACTGCTACAGCCAGCTAGTAGTCTATATGTAAACACTGCTAGTAGTCTATATGTAAGCACTGCTACAGCCAGCTAGTAGTCTATATGTAAACACTGCTAGTAGTCTATATGTAGACAATGCTACAGCCAGCTAGTAGTCTATATGTAAACACTGTTGCAGCCAGCCAGTAGTCTATATGTAAACACTGCTACAGCCAGCTAGTAGTCTAAATGCAAACACTGCTACAGCCAGCTAGTAGTCTATATGTAAACACTGTTACAGCCAGCTAGTAGTGTATATGTAAACACTGCTACAGCCAGCTAGTAGTCTATATGTGAACACTGCTAATAGTCTATATGTAAATACTGCTAGTAGTCTATATGTAAATACTGCGACAGCCAGCTAGTAGTCTATATGTAAACACTGCTAGTAGTCTATATGTAAATACTGCTACAGCAAGCTAGTAGTCTATATGTAAACACTGCTAGTAGTCTATATGTAGACACTGCTACAGCCAGCTAGTAGTCTATATGTAAACACTGTTACAGCCAGCTAGTAGTCTATATGTAAACACTGCTACAGCCAGCTAGTAGTCTATATGTAAACACTGTTACAGCCAGCTAGTAGTCTATATGAAAACACTGTTACAGCCAGCTAGTAGTCTATATGTAAACACTGTTACAGCCAGCTAGTAGTCTATATGTAAACACTGTTACAGCCAGCTAGTAGTCTATATGTAAACACTCCTAGTAGTCTATATGTAGACACTGCTACAGCCAGCTAGTAGCCTATATGTAAACACTGCTAGTACTCTATATGTAAACACTGCTAAAGCCAGCTAGTAGTCTATATATAAACACTGCTAGTAGTGTATATGTAAACACTGTTAAAGCCAGCTAGTAGACTATATGCAAACACTGCTACAGCCAGCTAGTAGTCTATATGTAAACACTGCTACAGCCAGCTAGTAGTCTATATGTAAACACTGCTACAGCCAGCAAGTAGTCGAAATGTAAACACTGCTACTAGTGTATATGTAAACACTGTAACAACCAGCTTGAAGTCTATATGTAAACACTGTTACAGCCAGCCAGTAGTCTATATGTAAACACTGCTAGTAGTCTATATGTAAACACTGCTACAGCCAGCTAGTAGTCTATATGTAAACACTGTTACAGCCAGCTAGTAGTCTATATGTAAACACTGCTACAGCCAGCTAGTAGTCTATATTTAAACACTGCTACAGCCAGCTAGTAGTCTATATGTAAACACTGCTACAACCAGCTAGTAGTCTATATGTAAACACGGTTACAGCCAGCTAGTACTCTATATGTAAACACTGCTACAGCCAGCTAGTAGTCTATATGTAAACACTGCTAGTAGTCTATATGTAAGCACTGCTACAGCCAGCTAGTAGTCTATATGTAAACACTGCTAGTAGTCTATATGTAGACAATGCTACAGCCAGCTAGTAGTCTATATGTAAACACTGTTGCAGCCAGCCAGTAGTCTATATGTAAACACTGCTACAGCCAGCTAGTAGTCTAAATGCAAACACTGCTACAGCCAGCTAGTAGTCTATATGTAAACACTGTTACAGCCAGCTAGTAGTGTATATGTAAACACTGCTACAGCCAGCTAGTAGTCTATATGTAAACACTGCTACAGCCAGCTAGTAGTCTATATGTGAACACTGCTAATAGTCTATATGTAAATACTGCTAGTAGTCTATATGTAAATACTGCGACAGCCAGCTAGTAGTCTATATGTAAACACTGCTAGTAGTCTATATGTAAATACTGCCACAGCCAGCTAGTAGTCTATATGTAAACACTGCTAGTAGTCTATATGTAGACACTGCTACAGCCAGCTAGTAGTCTATATGTAAACACTGTTACAGCCAGCTAGTAGTCTATATGTAAACACTGCTACAGCCAGCTAGTAGTCTATATGTAAACACTGTTACAGCCAGCTAGTAGTCTATATGAAAACACTGTTACAGCCAGCTAGTAGTCTATATGTAAACACTGTTACAGCCAGCTAGTAGTCTATATGTAAACACTCCTAGTAGTCTATATGTAGACACTGCTACAGCCAGCTAGTAGCCTATATGTAAACACTGCTAGTACTCTCTATGTAAACACTGCTAAAGCCAGCTAGTAGTCTATATAGTAAACACTGCTAGTAGTGTATATGTAAACACTGTTAAAGCCAGCTAGTAGACTATATGCAAACACTGCTACAGCCAGCTAGTAGTCTATATGTAAACACTGCTACAGCCAGCTAGTAGTCTATATGTAAACACTGCTACAGCCAGCAAGTAGTCGAAATGTAAACACTGCTACTAGTGTATATGTAAACACTGCAACAACCAGCTTGAAGTCTATATGTAAACACTGTTACAGCCAGCCAGTAGTCTATATGTAAACACTGCTAGTAGTCTATATGTAAACACTGCTACAGCCAGCTAGTAGTCTATATGTAAACACTGCTAGTAGTCTATATGTAAATACTGCTACAGCCAGCTAGTAGTCTATATGTAAACACTGCTAGTAGTCTATATGTAGACACTGCAACAGCCAGCAAGTAGTCTATATGTAAACACTGCTAGTAGTCTATATGTAAACACTGCTACAGCCAGCTAGTAGTCTATATGTAAACACTGCTACAGCCAGCTAGTAGTCTATATGTAAACACTGCTAGTAGTCTATATATAAACACTGCAACAGCCAGCTAGTAGTCTATAAGTAAAAACTGCAAGAAGTCTAATTGTAGACACAGCTACAGCCAGCTAGTAGTCTATATGTAAACACTGCTAGTAGTCTATATGGAAACACTGCTACAGCCAGCTAGTAGTCTATATGTAAACACTGCTACAGCCAGCTAGTAGTCTATATGTAAACACTGCTACAGCCAGCTAGTAGTCTATATGTAAAAACTGCTACAGCCAGCTAGTAGTCTATATGTAAACACTGCTACAGCCAGCTAGTAGTCTATATGTAAACACTGCTAGTAGTCTATATGGAAACACTGCTACAGCCAGCTAGTAGTCTATATGTAAACACTGCTACAGCCAGCTAGTAGTCTATATGTAAACACTGCTAGTAGTCTATATGTAAACACTGCTACAGCCAGCTAGTAGTCTATATGTAAACACTGCTACAGCCAGCTAGTAGTCTATATGTAAACACTGCTAGTAGTCTATATGTAAATACTGCTACAGCCAGCTAGTAGTCTATAAGTAAAAACTGCAAGAAGTCTAATTGTAGACACAGCTACAGCCAGCTAGTAGTCTATATGTAAACACTGCTAGTAGTCTATATGTAAATACTGCTACAGCCAGCTAGAAGTCTATATGTAAACACTGCTAGTAGTCTATATGTAGACACTGCAACAGCCAGCAAGTAGTCTATATGTAAACACTGCTAGTAGTCTATATGTAAACACTGCTACAGCCAGCTAGTAGTCTATATGTAAACACTGCTACAGCCAGCTAGTAGTCTATATGTAAACACTGCTACAGCCAGCTAGTAGTCTATATGTAAACACTGCTAGTAGTCTATATGGAAACACTGCTACAGCCAGCTAGTAGTCTATATGTAAACACTGCTACAGCCAGCTAGTAGTCTATATGCAAACACTGCTAGTAGTCTATATGTAAACACTGCTACAGACAGCTAGTAGTGTATATGTAAAAACTGCTACAGCCAGCTACTAGTCTATAAGTAAAAACTGCAAGAAGTCTAATTGTAGACACAGCTACAGCCAGCTAGTAGTCTATATGTAAACACTGCTAGTAGTCTATATGTAAATACTGCTACAGCCAGCTAGTAGTCTATATGTAAACACTGCTAGTAGTCTATATGTAGACACTGCAACAGCCAGCAAGTAGTCTATATGTAAACACTGCTAGTAGTCTATATGTAAACACTGCTACAGCCAGCTAGTAGTCTATATGTAAACACTGCTACAGCCAGCTAGTAGTCTATATGTAAACACTGCTAGTAGTCTATATATAAACACTGCTACAGCCAGCTAGTAGTCTATATGTAAACACTGCTAGTAGTCTATATGTAAACACTGCTACAGCCAGCTAGTAGTCTATATGTAAACACTGCTACAGCCAGCTAGTAGTCTATATGTAAACACTGCTACAGCCAGCTAGTAGTCTATATGTAAAAACTGCTACAGCCAGCTAGTAGTCTATATGTAAACACTGCTACAGCCAGCTAGTAGTCTATATTTAAACACTGCTAGTAGTCTATATGGAAACACTGCTACAGCCAGCTAGTAGTCTATATGTAAACACTGCTACAGCCAGCTAGTAGTCTATATGTAAACACTGCTAGTAGTCTATATGTAAACACTGCTACAGCCAGCTAGTAGTCTATATGTAAACACTGCTACAGCCAGCTAGTAGTCTATATGTAAACACTGCTAGTAGTCTATATGTAAATACTGCTACAGCCAGCTAGTAGTCTATAAGTAAAAACTGCAAGAAGTCTAATTGTAGACACAGCTACAGCCAGCTAGTAGTCTATATGTAAACACTGCTAGTAGTCTATATGTAAATACTGCTACAGCCAGCTAGAAGTCTATATGTAAACACTGCTAGTAGTCTATATGTAGACACTGCAACAGCCAGCAAGTAGTCTATATGTAAACACTGCTAGTAGTCTATATGTAAACACTGCTACAGCCAGCTAGTAGTCTATATGTAAACACTGCTACAGCCAGCTAGTAGTCTATATGTAAAAACTGCTACAGCCAGCTAGTAGTCTATATGTAAACACTGCTACAGCCAGCTAGTAGTCTATATGTAAACACTGCTTGTAGTCTATATGTAAACACTGCTACAGCCAGCTAGTAGTCTATATGTAAACACTGCTACAGCCAGCTAGTAGTCTATATGTGAACACTGCTAATAGTCTATATGTAAATACTGCTAGTAGTCTATATGTAAACACTGCTTGTAGTCTATATGTAAACACTGCTACAGCCAGCTAGTAGTCTATATGTAAACACTGCTACAGCCAGCTAGTAGTCTATATGTGAACACTGCTAATAGTCTATATGTAAATACTGCTAGTAGTCTATATGTAAATACTGCGACAGCCAGCTAGTAGTCTATATGTAAACACTGCTAGTAGTCTATATGTAAATACTGCTACAGCAAGCTAGTAGTCTATATGTAAACACTGCTAGTAGTCTATATGTAGACACTGCTACAGCCAGCTAGTAGTCTATATGTAAACACTGTTACAGCCAGCTAGTAGTCTATATGTAAACACTGCTACAGCCAGCTAGTAGTCTATATGTAAACACTGTTACAGCCAGCTAGTAGTCTATATGAAAACACTGTTACAGCCACCTAGTAGTCTATATGTAAACACTGTTACAGCCAGCTAGTAGTCTATATGTAAACACTGTTACAGCCAGCTAGTAGT
>NW_025547978.1:0-3114 GCF_905237065.1 Salmo salar | reverse complement strand
TTATATATGATATTTTATATATACAGCTGGAGCTGTGATCCTGGAGAGACCTGTTTATATATGATGTTTATATATTACATACAGCACAGAGCTGTATCCTAGCCTGTTTATATATATGTTTCTTTTATACAGCTGGAGCTGTGATCCTGGAATCTATGTTTATATACTGATGTTTATATATATACCCTTGGCTGGGCTGTGATCCTGGAACCTGTTTATATACCAGGTGTTTCTGTTTATACGGCTGGATATCCTGAATAGACTATGTTTTAAATATGATGTTTATATATTATATACAGCTGGTCTGTCACGGCTGTTAAATGAGAGGTGACCGTAAGCGGGAATGTGAATGCTCATCTTTTTAATTTTGAAGAAAAATAACACTTACGAATAATGAAACAACGACTAAACGGTTCCTCATATAAATATCCCTGCTACAAACCTTAGGACAGCTGCAAGCAGAAGCGAACATCCTCAATTGAGGTCAAATCAATAAAGTTAAACAGACCTAAACAACCTAAACTGTGCCATCCTAACCTGAACCTACCTAAAATCTCTAACCACTCTACATAACACTTAATATATGACCCCACCAACCTCTATAAACATCTTATATAACGTCCTACCATGGCTATAAATAACAAATAAGCCCTTTACTGGTCAGGGCGTGACAGGGTAAATTAAGGTGCAAACCGATTACCTAACATTATCTCTAAAAATAGCAAAAAGGGAGGGAAGGGAGAATTGGCTGCCGTCACCGGCCAGTTGCCGTACCCCCCCTCCCCAACCCATATACTGGAGGTGTTTCAGGCTCAATTCAGTCCCCCACCTAACCTGTCCACCCGCTGAAAGCTCAGGGCTACTGATGTGTCGCTGGAACCTTGGGCTGTGCATCGCTGGAGAGACCTTGAGCACAGTGAGCGTCTCGCTCGGTTCTGACTGTAGCATTCTCATAGGTTCCGGACTGTGGGAAGCGACTCGCCTTAAACTCACTGGTTCGGACTGTGTGACTCACCGGTTTCCGGACTGGCGAGGCGACTCCCCGCTGGTTCGGACTGTAAGGCGACTCACTCGGTTTCCGGACTGTAGGGTGACTCGCGGTTCCGGACTGTGAAAGGCGACTCACGCCGGTTCCGGACTGGCACACTGTTGCGGACACTCTGGACTGGGCACTGCGCAGGAAGGCCTGATGGAGTAGGGGCTGGCTTAGGAGGTGCCAACTGGGACATGCGCCACAGGCTTGTACGAGAAGCAGGGACCGCTGGATACACCGGGCCATGGGTGCGCACTGGAGGTCTGGCCTCTTGCTGGCCCGTCCTGGCTGGATGGTAATGGCAGCCCTGCCCGGGCAGAGTGCTGGTGCAGGGCGAACTGGGCTGTGCAGAGCTGATGGTTGCCGTGCGTGAAGCAGGCGTGGTGTAGCCTGGGCTGGAGGCGCACTGGTGGCCAATTCGCTGTTCAGGCATCCTCCTTCCAGGCTGGATGCCTACTCTGGCAGCACTTGCGGGGAAGTGGATGGTGTCACCAACTGTGCGTGCGCATGGGCGAGATAAATCTTCATACTCGGTGCTCTCCACTCCAAATACTTCCCCATATGCAGCACTTGAGGGTTGACTTAGGAGCTCACTCTTGGCCCAGCCAAACTACCCGATGTGCCCCCAAAAAAAATTATTGGGGGTGCCTCTGGGCCTTCCCCAAGCCAGCGTACAAGCCTCATACCGGCGCCACTCAGCCCAAACTGCCTCTATCTCATGGTGGGCAGGCAGGTATTCACCAGCCTGGTGCCATAGTTCAGCCCATCCCAGAATTTCCTCCCATGTCCATGATTCCAAGGAGCTCTGCTGCTTCTCCTTCTTCATACTGGCAGTACGTTTATGGTGGGTAGTTCTGTCTGGCTGTCGTGAGAAGTGGACCAAAATGCAGGGAATGTGTATGCTCATCTTTTAATTTGAAGAAAAGTGAACACTTACATAAACAAACAACACTAAACAGTTCCACCAAGGCATATCAGCTATACAGAAAATAACTACCCACAATTTCCCTACTACAAGACACCCCTATACATAGGACCTTCAAACAGAGGCATTGAGGAACAGCTGCCTCAATTGAGAAGGATCAAATCAATAAGCTAAACATAAACCTAAACAACCTAAGAGCTAATATAGAATCCCTAACCCTAAAACCTAAACATAACCCCGATTACACTCTAAACCAACACCCTCTACATAAACACATAATATAACAAACCCCATAAACACTCTAAACAAATCCCCTGTCGATAAACATCAATAACAAACCATATTGCCTGCTGGTCAGACGTACTGTGCTGTGATCCTGGAACCTGTTTATATATGTAGTGTTTATTAATACAGCTGGGCTGTGATCCTGGAAAACCTGTTTATATATAGTGTTTATATGTTGTATACCAGCTGGAGCTGTGATCCTGGAGAACCTGTTTGCCTGCCTTTAGTGTTTCTTTGTATACAGCTGGAGCTGTGATCCTAAGACCTGACAAGGGCAGAGAAAGGGTCTCATTGAATCTAGTATGAACTGGTAAAACAAATCAATATTTAACTCAGATGTAGTACAGACCCGAAGCTCTGAATATATTACAATATACAGATATCAACCTACTCTCTCTCTACATCCCTCTCTTTTTCTCTCTCTGTGTGTCTCTCAAGTCAGACTTTCTCTCTCAATTCTCTCAACCAAGCATCTCTGAGTCTCAGTCCTGACAAGATCTCAGTTCTAGCACGAATATGAGTCTGTCTCTCTGAGCTAACCCGGAGTTTCAGGGGAACTCTGCTGAATGGAGTTGGTGAGAACTCTTAAGGAGTATCCTTTCGAAGTGTCATACTGACTGGAAAAAACACCGGTCTTCATGCAATGTGTCACTAACACATACATCAGACGATTGGTGTGCTGGTGTGCGTCTGGTTCTGAAACACAGCAATGCTATCAACATCACAGTACATGGTATGTCCACAAACACCATCTACTAACATTATGAAGTGTTTTGTGGTTCATCTGTTTTCAGATAGCTGATGTTATGTTAATATATGATCTGGAGGGGCTGTTACCACCATGATGTTTATATATTATATACAGCTGGTC
>NW_025547977.1:300000-510893 GCF_905237065.1 Salmo salar | reverse complement strand
AAAAAAAAAAAAAAAAAAAAAAAAAAAAAAAAAAAAAAAAAAAAAAAAAAAAAAAAAAAAAAAAAAAAAAAAAAAAAAATCAAGTGTTGGTTCAGTTTATTGTTGTCGTCATAACATTTGGACTCCATCCTTGTTGGCTAGCTCCATCCTTGTTGACTCCATCCTGCTTTTGAAGCTCCATCCATCCCCTGCTGTTGAAGCATCCTCTGCTGTTGAGCTCCATCCTCTTTTTCTCCTGCTGTTGGGGGCTCCTCCTCTGTTGAGCTCCATCCTGCTGTTGGAGCTCCATCCTTTCTCCACCTTGTGCGTCCATCCTTTTACTCCTGTGTTATCCATCCTCTGTTATCCTCCTCTGTTGCTCTGATCCTCCTGCTGTTATCCTCCTGCTGTTGAGTCCTCCTGTGTTTCTCGTCTTTTTGCTCCTGCTGTTGGCTCCATCCTGCTTTAACTCCATCCTGTTGTTGAGGCTCCATCCATCCTGCTGTTGTCCTTGTTGGAGCTCCATCCTGTTGCCTTGTTGACTCCATCCTGCTGTTTATCCTTGTTTCCATCCCTCTGTTGAGTCCTTCCTCATCCTGCTGTTGACTCCATTGCTGTTGACACTCCATCCTTGTTCCCATCCTTGTTACTCCATCCATCCTGTGTTGCGTCCTCCATCCTGTGTGAGTCCACCTCCTTTCTCCATCCATCTTGTGTCCTTCTGTCTCCATTGTTTTGGAGTCCATCTGCTGTTGGACTCCGTCCTGCTTTTGGAGGCTCCATCCTGCTGTTGGAGGCTCCATCCTGCTGTTGGAGGCGCCCATCCTGCTGTTGGTCCATCCTGTGTTGGCGTCCTCTGTTGGAGTCCATCTTTCCTTTTTTCCCTTGTTGTCTTTTCTGTGTTTTCTCTTTGTTGCTCCTGTGTTGAGCGTCCTCCTCTGCTGTTTGAGCTCCGTCCTGTTGTTGATCCATCCATCCTGCTGTTGGAGGCGTCTGTGTTGGAGCTCCATCCTGTGTTGAGGCGTCCCTGCTGTTGGGTCCATCTGCTGTTTTAGGCTCCTGTGTTGGAGCGTCCATCCTGCTGTTGGACTCCTCTGTGTTGGCTCCATCATCCTTCTCTTTGTTGTCCCCCTGTTGGAGGCGTCCTTCCATCCTGTGTTGCTCCTGCTGTTGGAGGCGTCCGTCCTCTGTTGGACTCCATCCATCCTTGTTGGCTCCATCCTCCTGCTGTTGGAGACGTCCTCCTCCTGTGTTGAGCTCCATCCATCCTCTGTTGGAGCGTCCTTTGCTGTTGATGTCGTTTTTTGCCCTTCCATCATCCTCTGTTGGGCGTCCTCCATCCTCTGTTGGAGCTCCATCCATCCTGCTGTTGGAGCGTCCATCCTGCTGTTGGAGCGTCCATCCTGCTGTTGAGCGTCCATCCATCCTGCTGTTGGAGCTCTGCTGTTGCTCCATCCTGCTGTTGTAGGCTCCATCCTGCTGTTGGGGCTCCATCCTGCTGTTGGAGACGTCCATCCTCTGTTGGACGCCCATCCTGCTGTTGAGCGTCCTGCTGTTGGAGCGTCCATCCTGCTGTTGGAGCGTCCGTCCTGCTGTTGGAGGCGTCCGTCCTGCTGTTGGAGGCGTCCGTCCTGCTGTTGGAGACGTCCGTCCTGCTGTTGGTGGCGTCGGTCCTTCTGTTGGAGACGTCCTGCTGTTGGAGGCGTCCATCCTGCTGTTGGAGGCGTCCATCCTGTTGTTGGAGGCGTCCATCCATCCTGCTGTTGGAGCGTCCTGCTGTTGGAGACGTCCATCCTGCTGTTGGAGCGTCCTGCTGTTGGAGACGTCCATCCTGCTGTTTTACGTCCTGCTGTTGGAGGCGTCCATCCATCCTGCTGTTGGAGCGTCCATCCTGCTGTTGGAGTCCATCCTGCTGTTGGAGGCGTCCATCCTGCTGTTGGACCGTCCATCCTGCTGTTGGAGGCGTCCATCCATCCTGCTGTTGGACGTAAATCCATCCTGCTGTTGGAGCGTCCATCCATCCTGCTGTTGGAGGCGTCCATCCATCCTGCTGTTGGACTCCATCCATCTCTGTTGGAGGCGTCCATCCTGCTGTTGGAGGCGTCCATCCTGCTGTTGGAGCGTCCATCCTGCTGTTGGGGCGTCCATCCTGTTTTGGAGACGTCCATCCTGCTGTTGGAGACGTCCATCCTGCTGTTGAGGCGCCCATCCTGCTGTTGGAGCGTCCATCCTGCTGTTAGGGCGTCCTGCTGTTGGAGCGTCCATCCTGCTGTTGGAGCGTCCGTCCTGCTGTTGGAGCGTCCGTCCTGCTGTTGGAGGCGTCCGTCCTGCTGTTGGAGCGTCCGTCCTGCTGTTGGTGGCGTCGGTCCTTCTGTTGGAGACGTCCTGCTGTTGGAGGCGTCCATCCTGCTGTTGGAGCGTCCATCCTGTTGTTGGAGGCGTCCATCCATCCTGCTGTTGGAGCGTCCTGCTGTTGGGGCGTCCATCCTGCTGTTGGAGGCGTCCTGCTGTTGGAGGCGTCCATCCTGCTGTTTTCGTCCTGCTGTTGGAGGCGTCCATCCTGCTGTTGGAGGCTCCATCCTGCTGTTGGAGCGTCCATTCATCCTGCTGTTGGAGGCGTCCATTCATCCTGCTGTTGGAGCGTCCATCCATCCTGCTGTTGGAGGCGTCCTTCCATCCTGCTGTTGACGTCCTCCTTGCTGTTGCGTCCTTGCTTTGACGTCCCCTCTGTAGTCGTCTGCTGTTGGAGGCGTCCATCCATCCTGCTGTTGGAGCGTCCATCCATCCTGCTGTTGGAGACGTCCATCCATCCTGCTGTTGGAGGCGTCCATCCATCCTGTGTTGGAGCGTCCATCCATCCTGCTGTTGGAGATGTCCATCCATCCTGCTGTTGGCGTCCATCCATCCTGCTGTTGGAGCTCCATCCTTCCTGCTGTTGCGTCCATCCATCCTGCTGTTGGGCGTCCATCCATCCTGCTGTTGGAGGCGTCCATCCTGCTGTTGGAGCGTCCATCCTGCTGTTGGAGCGTCCATCCATCCTGCTGTTGGCGTCCTCTGTTGGAGCGTCCATCCTGCTGTTGTGGGCGTCCATCCTGCTGTTGGAGCGTCCATCCTCTGTTGAGGCGTCCATCCTGCGTTGGCGTCCATCCTGCTGTTGAGCGTCCTGCTGTTGGAGGCGTCCATCCTGCTGTTGGAGCGTCCGTCCTGCTGTTTGAGGCGTCCGTCCTGCTGTTGGGGCGTCCGTCCTGCTGTTGGAGACGTCCGTCCTGCTGTTGGTGACGTCGGTCCTTCTGTTGGGCGTCCTGCTGTTGGAGGCGTCCATCCTGCTGTTGGAGGCGTCCATCCTGTTGTTGGAGGCGTCCATCCATCCTGCTGTTGGAGCGTCCTGCTGTTGGAGGCGTCCATCCTGCTGTTGCGTCCTGCTGTTGGAGGCGTCCATCCTGCTGTTTTAGGCGTCCTGCTGTTGGAGGCGTCCATCCATCCTGCTGTTGGCGTCCATCCTGCTGTTGGGGCGTCCATCCTGCTGTTGGAGGCGTCCATCCTGCTGTTGGACACGTCCATCCTGCTGTTGGAGCGTCCATCCATCCTGCTGTTGGGGCGTAATCCATCCTGCTGTTGGAGACGTCCATCCATCCTCTGTTGGCGTCCATCCATCCTGCTGTTGGAGACGTCCATCCATCCTGCTGTTGAGCGTCCATCCTGCTGTTGGAGGCGTCCATCCTGCTTTTGGAGGCGTCCATCCTGCTGTTGGAGGCGTCCATCCTGCTTTTGGAGCGTCCATCCTGCTGTTGGAGCGTCCATCCTGCTGTTGGGCGCCCATCCTGCTGTTGGAGGCGCCCATCCTGCTGTTGGAGCGTCCTTGTTGGAGGCGTCCATCCTGCTGTTGGAGGCGTCCGTCCTCTGTTGGGGCGTCCGTCCTGCTGTTGGAGGCGTCCGTCCTGCTGTTGGTGACGTCGGTCCTTCTGTTAGCGTCCTGCTGTTGGAGGCGTCCATCCTGCTGTTGGAGCGTCCATCCTGTTGTTGGAGGCGTCCATCCATCCTGCTGTTGGAGGCGTCCTGCTGTTGGAGGCGTCCATCCTCTGTTGGAGGCGTCCTGCTGTTGGAGGCGTCCATCCTGCTGTTTTAGCGTCCTGCTGTTGGAGACGTCCATCCTGCTGTTGGAGGCGTCCATCCTGCTGTTGGAGGCGTCCATTCTCCTCTGTTGGAGGCGTCCATTCTCCTGCTGTTGAGGCGTCCATCCATCCTGCTGTTGGAGCGTCCTTCCATCCTGCTGTTGGAGCGTCCTGTGTTGGAGGCGTCCATCCTGCTGTTGGAGCGTCCATCCATCCTGCTGTTGGGCGTCCATCCATCCTGCTGTTGGAGGCGTCCATCCATCCTCTGTTGGCGTCCATCTCCTGCTGTTGGAGACGTCCGTCCTGCTGTTGGAGGTCCGTCCTCCTGCTGTTGGAGACGTCCATCCTCTGTTGGAGCGTCCATCCATCCTGCTGTTGGAGCGTCCATCCATCCTGCTGTTGGAGCGTCCATCCATCCTGCTGTTGGAGGCGTCCATCCTCTGTTGGAGGCGTCCATCCTTGCTGTTGGAGGCGTCCATCCATCCTGCTGTTGGGCGTCCGCTCCATCCTGCTGTTGGAGGCGTCCATCCTGCTGTTGGAGACGTCCATCCTGCTGTTGGAGCGTCCATCCTGCTGTTGGAGGCGTCCATCCTGCTGTTGGAGGCGTCCTGCTGTTGGAGGCGTCCATCCTGCTGTTGGAGGCGTCCGTCCTGCTGTTGGAGGCGTCCGTCCTGCTGTTGGAGCGTCCATCCTGCTGTTGGAGGCGTCCGTCCTGCTGTTGGTGCGTCCGTCCTTGTTGAGCGTCCATCCTGCTGTTGGAGCTCCATCCTGTTGTTGGAGCGTCCATCCATCCTGCTGTTGGAGGCGTCCTGCTGTTGGAGGCTCCATCCTGCTGTTGGAGGCTCCTGCTGTTGGACGTCCGTCCTGCTGTTTAGGTCCTGCTGTTGGAGCGTCCATCCATCCTGCTGTTGGAGCGTCCATCCTGCTGTTGAGCGTCCATCCTCTGTTGGAGGCGTCCATCCTGCTGTTGGACCGTCCATCCTGCTGTTGGAGCGTCCATCCATCCTGCTGTTGGGCGTACATCCATCCTGCTGTTGGAGGCGTCCATCCATCCTGCTGTTGGAGGCTCCATCCATCCTGCTGTTGGAGGCGTCCATCCATCCTGCTGTTGGAGGCGTCCATCCTGCTGTTGGGGCGTCCATCCTGCTTTTGAGGCGTCCATCCTGCTGTTGGAGGCGTCCATCCTGCTTTTGGAGCGTCCATCCTGCTGTTGGAGACGTCCATCCTGCTGTTGGAGGCGTCCATCCTGCTGTTGGAGCGCCCATCCTGCTGTTGGGGCGTCCTGCTGTTGGAGGCGTCCATCCTGCTGTTGGGGCGTCCGTCCTGCTGTTGGAGCGTCCGTCCTGCTGTTGGAGGCGTCCGTCCTGCTGTTGGAGGCGTCCGTCCTGCTGTTGGTGGCGTCGGTCCTTCTGTTGGAGGCGTCCTGCTGTTGGAGGCGTCCATCCTGCTGTTGGAGCGTCCATCCTGTTGTTGGAGGCGTCCATCCATCCTGCTGTTGGGCGTCCTGCTGTTGGAGCGTCCATCCTGCTGTTGGAGGCGTCCTGCTGTTGGAGGCGTCCATCCTGCTGTTTTAGCGTCCTGCTGTTGGAGGCGTCCATCCTGCTGTTGGAGCGTCCATCCTGCTGTTGGGGCGTCCATTCATCCTGCTGTTGGAGCGTCCATTCATCCTGCTGTTGGGCGTCCATCCATCCTGCTGTTGGAGCGTCCTTCCATCCTGCTGTTGGAGCGTCCATCCATCCTGCTGTTGGAGGCGTCCATCCTGCTGTTGGAGGCGTCCATCCTGCTGTTGGACGTCCATCCTGCTGTTGGACGCGTCCATCCTGCTGTTGGAGGCGTCCATCCTGCTGTTGGAGGCGTCCGTCCTGCTGTTGGTGACGTCCGTCCTGCTGTTGGAGCGTCCTGCTGTTGGAGATGTCCGTCCTGCTGTTGGAGACATCCATCCATCCTGCTGTTGGAGGCGTCCATCCATCCTGCTGTTGGAGGCGTCCATCCATCCTGCTGTTGGAGACGTCCATCCATCCTGCTGTTGGAGGCGTCCATCCATCCTGCTGTTGGAGCGTCCATCCATCCTGCTGTTGGAGGCGTCCATCCATCCTGCTGTTGAGCGTCCATCCTGCTGTTGGATCGTCCGTCCTGCTGTTGGAGGCGTCCGTCCTGCTGTTGGAGATGTCCGTCCTGCTGTTGAGGCGTACATCCATCCTGCTGTTGGAGCGTCCATCCTGCTGTTGAGGCGTCCATCCTGCTGTTGGAGGCGTCCGTCCTGCTGTTGGAGGCGTCCGTCCTGCTGTTGGAGACGTCCGTCCTGCTGTTGGAGGCGTCCTGCTGTTGGAGGCGTCCATCCATCCTGCTGTTGGAGCGTCCATCCATCCTGCTGTTGGAGGCGTCCATCCATCCTGCTGTTGGAGCGTCCATCCATCCTGCTGTTGGAGCGTCCATCCATCCTGCTGTTGGGGCGTCCGTCCTGCTGTTGGGCGTCCGTCCTGCTGTTGGAGGCTCCGTCCTGCTGTTGGAGGCGTCCGTCCTGCTGTTGCAGGCGTCCGTCCTGCTGTTGAGCGTCCATCCATCCTGCTGTTGGGCGTCCATCCTGCTGTTGGAGCGTCCATCCTGCTGTTGGAGCGTCCATCCTGCTGTTGGCGTCCTGCTGTTGGTGCGTCCGTCCTGCTGTTGGAGATGTCCGTCCTGCTGTTGGACCGTCCGTCCTGCTGTTGGAGGCGTCCGTCCTGCTGTTGGAGATGTCCGTCCTGCTGTTGGTGGCGTCGGTCCTTCTGTTGGAGGCGTCCTGCTGTTGGAGGCGTCCATCCTGCTGTTGGAGGCGTCCATCCTGTTGTTGGAGACGTCCATCCATCCTGCTGTTGGAGCGTCCTGCTGTTGGAGGCGTCCATCCTGCTGTTGGACGTCCTGCTGTTGGAGGCGTCCATCCTGCTGTTGGAGGCGTCCATCCTGCTGTTGGAGGCGTCCATCCTGCTGTTGGAGCGTCCATCCATCCTGCTGTTGGAGCGTCCATTCATCCTGCTGTTGGAGGCGTCCATCCATCCTGCTGTTGGAGGCGTCCTTCCATCCTGCTGTTGGGCGTCCATCCATCCTGCTGTTGGAGGCGTATATCCTGCTGTTGGAGGCGTCCATCCTGCTGTTGGAGCGTCCATCCTGCTGTTGGAGCGTCCTGCTGTTGGAGAGCGTCCGTCCTGCTGTTGGAGCGTCCATCCATCCTGCTGTTGGAGGCGTCCATCCATCCTGCTGTTGAGACGTCCATCCATCCTGCTGTTGGGGCGTCCATCCATCCTGCTGTTGGGGCGTCCTGCTGTTGGTGGCGTCCGTCCTGCTGTTGGTGGCGTCCGTCCTGCTGTTGGAGATGTCCGTCCTGCTGTTGGAGGCGTCCATCCATCCTGCTGTTGGAGGCGTCCATCCATCCTGCTGTTGGAGCGTCCATCCATCCTGCTGTTGGAGGCGTCCATCCATCCTGCTGTTGGAGCGTCCATCCATCCTGCTGTTGGAGCGTCCATCCATCCTGCTGTTGAGGCGTCCATCCATCCTGCTGTTGGAGGCGTCCATCCATCCTGCTGTTGCGAGGCGTCCGTCCTGCTGTTGGAGGCGTCCGTCCTGCTGTTGGGCGTCCTCCTGCTGTTGGAGTGTCCGTCCTGCTGTTGAGGCGTCCATCCTGCTGTTGGAGGCGTCCATCCTGCTGTTGGAGGCGTCCGTCCTGCTGTTGGAGGCGTCCGTCCTGCTGTTGGAGGCGTCCTCCTGCTGTTGGAGGCGTCCGTCCTGCTGTTGGAGGCGTCCGTCCTGCTGTTGGAGGCGTCCATCCTGCTGTTGGAGGCGTCCATCCTGCTGTTGGGGCGTCCATCCATCCTGCTGTTGGGCTCCTGCTGTTGGGGCGTCCATCCTGCTGTTGGAGCGTCCATCCTGCTGTTGGAGCGTCCATCCTGCTGTTGGAGGCGTCCATCCTGCTTTTGGAGGCGTCCATCCTGCTGTTGGAGGCGTCCATCCTGCTGTTGGAGCGTCCATCCTGCTGTTGGCGCCCATCCTGCTGTTAGAGGCGTCCTGCTGTTGGAGGCGTCCATCCTGCTGTTGGAGGCGTCCGTCCTGCTGTTGGAGACGTCCGTCCTGCTGTTGGAGGCGTCCGTCCTGCTGTTGGAGGCGTCCGTCCTGCTGTTGGTGACGTCGGTCCTTCTGTTGGAGCGTCCTGCTGTTGGAGGCGTCCATCCTGCTGTTGGAGGCGTCCATCCTGTTGTTGGAGCGTCCATCCATCCTGCTGTTGGAGCGTCCTGCTGTTGGAGACGTCCATCCTGCTGTTGGAGGCGTCCTGCTGTTGGAGGCGTCTATCCTGCTGTTTTGGCTCCTGCTGTTGGGGCGTCCATCCTGCTGTTGGAGCGTCCATCCTGCTGTTGGAGCGTCCATCCATCCTGCTGTTGGAGGCGTCCTTCCATCCTGCTTTTGGAGGCGTCCATCCATCCTGCTGTTGGAGCGTCCATCCTGCTGTTGGAGGCGTCCATCCTGCTGTTGGAGGCGTCCATCCTGCTGTTGTCGCGTCCATCCTGCTGTTGGAGGCGTCCTGCTGTTGGGGGCGTCCGTCCTGCTGTTGGTGGCGTCCGTCCTGCTGTTGGAGAGCGTCCTGCTGTTGGAGATGTCCGTCCTGCTGTTGGAGACATCCATCCATCCTGCTGTTGGAGACGTCCATCCATCCTGCTGTTGGAGCGTCCATCCATCCTGCTGTTGGAGACGTCCATCCATCCTGCTGTTGGAGACGTCCATCCATCCTGCTGTTGGAGCGTCCATCCATCCTGCTGTTGGAGCGTCCATCCATCCTGCTGTTGGGCGTCCATCCATCCTGCTGTTGGAGGCGTCCATCCTGCTGTTGGAGGCGTCCATCCTGCTGTTGGAGCGTCCGTCCTGCTGTTGGAGGCGTCCGTCCTGCTGTTGGAGGCGTCCGTCCTGCTGTTGGAGATGTCCGTCCTGCTGTTGGAGCGTCCATCCATCCTGCTGTTGGAGGCGTCCATCCTGCTGTTGGAGGCGTCCATCCTGCTGTTGAGGCGTCCATCCTGCTGTTGGAGGCGTCCGTCCTGCTGTTGGAGGCGTCCGTCCTGCTGTTGGACGTCCTGCTGTTGGAGCGTCCATCCATCCTGCTGTTGGAGCGTCCATCCATCCTGCTGTTGGAGCGTCCATCCATCCTGCTGTTGGAGCGTCCATCCATCCTGCTGTTGGAGCGTCCATCCATCCTGCTGTTGGAGCGTCCGTCCTGCTGTTGGAGGCGTCCGTCCTGCTGTTGGAGGCGTCCGTCCTGCTGTTGGAGCGTCCGTCCTGCTGTTGGAGGCGTCATCCATCCTGCTGTTGGAGGCGTCCATCCTGCTGTTGGAGGCGTCCATCCTGCTGTTGGAGCGTCCATCCTGCTGTTGGAGGCGTCCTGCTGTTGGTGGCGTCCGTCCTGCTGTTGGAGATGTCCGTCCTGCTGTTGGACGCGTCCGTCCTGCTGTTGGAGGCGTCCGTCCTGCTGTTGGAGATGTCCGTCCTGCTGTTGGTGACGTCGGTCCTTCTGTTGGCGTCCTGCTGTTGGAGGCGTCCATCCTGCTGTTGGAGGCGTCCATCCTGTTGTTGGAGGCGTCCATCCATCCTGCTGTTGGAGCGTCCTGCTGTTGGAGCGTCCATCCTGCTGTTGGAGGCGTCCTGCTGTTGGAGACGTCCATCCTGCTGTTGGAGGCGTCCATCCTGCTGTTGGAGCGTCCATCCTGCTGTTGGAGGCGTCCATCCATCCTGCTGTTGGAGGCGTCCATTCATCCTGCTGTTGGAGGCGTCCATCCATCGTGCTGTTGGAGGCGTCCTTCCATCCTGCTGTTGGAGGCGTCCATCCATCCTGCTGTTGGAGGCGTCCATCCTGCTGTTGGAGGCGTCCATCCTGCTGTTGGAGGCGTCCATCCTGCTGTTGGAGCGTCCTGCTGTTGGAGGCGTCCGTCCTGCTGTTGGAGCGTCCATCCATCCTGCTGTTGGAGGCGTCCATCCATCCTGCTGTTGGAGACGTCCATCCATCCTGCTGTTGGAGGCGTCCATCCATCCTGCTGTTGGAGGCGTCCATCCATCCTGCTGTTGAGGCGTCCATCCATCCTGCTGTTGGAGGCGTCCATCCATCCTGCTGTTGGAGGCGTCCATCCATCCTGCTGTTGGAGGCGTCCATCCATCCTGCTGTTGGAGGCGTCCATCCTGCTGTTGGAGCGTCCATCCTGCTGTTGGAGGCGTCCATCCATCCTGCTGTTGGAGCGTCCTCTGTTGGAGGCGTCCATCCTGCTGTTGTAGCGTCCATCCTGCTGTTGGAGCGTCCATCCTGCTGTTGGAGGCGTCCATCCTGCTGTTGGAGACGTCCATCCTGCTGTTGGAGCGTCCTGCTGTTGGAGGCGTCCATCCTGCTGTTGGAGGCGTCCGTCCTGCTGTTTGAGGCGTCCGTCCTGCTGTTGGAGGCGTCCGTCCTGCTGTTGGAGGCGTCCGTCCTGCTGTTGGTGACGTCCGTCCTTCTGTTGGAGCGTCCTGCTGTTGGAGGCGTCCATCCTGCTGTTGGAGCGTCCATCCATCCTGCTGTTGGAGGCGTCCATCCATCCTGCTGTTGGAGGCGTCCATCCATCCTGCTGTTGGAGGCGTCCGTCCTGCTGTTGGAGACGTCCGTCCTGCTGTTGGAGGCGTCCGTCCTGCTGTTGGGGCGTCCGTCCTGCTGTTGGGGCGTCCATCCATCCTGCTGTTGAGCGTCCATCCTGCTGTTGGAGGCGTCCATCCTGCTGTTGGAGGCGTCCATCCTGCTGTTGGAGCGTCCTGCTGTTGGTGACGTCCGTCCTGCTGTTGGAGACGTCCGTCCTGCTGTTGGAGCGTCCGTCCTGCTGTTGGAGCGTCCGTCCTGCTGTTGGAGATGTCCGTCCTGCTGTTGGTGCGTCGGTCCTTCTGTTGGACCCGTCCGTCCTGCTGTTGGAGGCGTCCGTCCTGCTGTTGGAGATGTCCGTCCTGCTGTTGGTGGCGTCGGTCCTTCTGTTGGAGCGTCCTGCTGTTGGAGACGTCCATCCTGCTGTTGGAGGCGTCCATCCTGTTGTTGGAGGCGTCCATCCATCCTGCTGTTGGAGGCGTCCTGCTGTTGGAGCGTCCATCCTGCTGTTGGAGCGTCCTGCTGTTGGAGGCGTCCATCCTGCTGTTTTAGGCGTCCTGCTGTTGGAGACGTCCATCCTGCTGTTGGAGGCGTCCATCCTGCTGTTGGAGGCGTCCATTCATCCTGCTGTTGGGGCGTCCATTCATCCTGCTGTTGGGGCGTCCATCCATCCTGCTGTTGAGGCGTCCTTCCATCCTGCTGTTGGAGGCGTCCATCCATCCTGCTGTTGGAGGCGTCCATCCTGCTGTTGGAGGCGTCCATCCTGCTGTTGGAGGCGTCCGTCCTGCTGTTGGAGACGTCCGTCCTGCTGTTGGAGGTCCGTCCTGCTGTTGGAGCGTCCATCCATCCTGCTGTTGGGCGTCCATCCATCCTGCTGTTGGAGGCGTCCATCCATCCTGCTGTTGGAGGCGTCCATCCATCCTGCTGTTGGAGGCGTCCATCCATCCTGCTGTTGGAGCGTCCATCCATCCTACTGTTGGAGGCGTCCGTCCTGCTGTTGGAGGCGTCCGTCCTGCTGTTGGAGGCGTCCGTCCTGCTGTTGGAGGCGTCCGTCCTGCTGTTGGAGGCGTCCGTCCTGCTGTTGGAGGCGTCCATCCATCCTGCTGTTGGAGGCGTCCATCCTGCTGTTGGAGGCGTCCATCCTGCTGTTGGAGCGTCCATCCTGCTGTTGGAGCGTCCTGCTGTTGGTGACGTCCATCCTGCTGTTGGAGGCGTCCGTCCTGCTGTTGGAGACGTCCGTCCTGCTGTTGGAGGCGTCCGTCCTGCTGTTGGAGGCGTCCGTCCTGCTGTTGGTGGCGTCGGTCCTTCTGTTGGAGCGTCCTGCTGTTGGAGGGCGTCCATCCTGCTGTTGGAGGCGTCCATCCTGTTGTTGGGCGTCCATCCATCCTGCTGTTGGAGGCGTCCTGCTGTTGGAGGCGTCCATCCTGCTGTTGGAGGCGTCCTGCTGTTGGAGGCGTCCATCCTGCTGTTGGAGGCGTCCATCCTGCTGTTGGAGGCGTCCATCCTGCTGTTGGAGGCGTCCATCCATCCTGCTGTTGGAGGCGTCCATTCATCCTGCTGTTGGCGTCCATCCATCCTGCTGTTGGAGGCGTCCTTCCATCCTGCTGTTGGAGCGTCCATCCATCCTGCTGTTGGAGGCGTCCATCCTGCTGTTGGAGGCGTCCATCCTGCTGTTGGAGGCGTCCATCCTGCTGTTGGAGCTCCTCTGTTGGAGCGTCCGTCCTGCTGTTGGAGAGCGTCCATCCATCCTGCTGTTGGAGGCGTCCATCCTCCTGCTGTTGGAGCGTCCATCCATCCTGCTGTTGGAGGCGTCCATCCTTGCTGTTGCGTCCTGCTGTTGGGGCTCCGTCCTGCTGTTGGAGGCGTCCGTCCTGCTGTTGGAGATGTCCGTCCTGCTGTTGGAGGCGTCCATCCATCCTGCTGTTGGAGGCGTCCATCCATCCTGCTGTTGAGGCGTCCATCCATCCTGCTGTTGGAGGCGTCCATCCATCCTGCTGTTGGAGGCGTCCATCCATCCTGCTGTTGGGGCGTCCATCCATCCTGCTGTTGGAGGCGTCCATCCATCCTGCTGTTGGAGGCGTCCATCCATCCTGCTGTTGGAGGCGTCCGTCCTGCTGTTGGAGGCGTCCGTCCTGCTGTTGGAGACGTCCGTCCTGCTGTTGGAGGCGTCCGTCCTGCTGTTGGAGATGTCCGTCCTGCTGTTGGAGGCGTCCATCCATCCTGCTGTTGGAGGCGTCCATCCTGCTGTTGGAGGCGTCCATCCTGCTGTTGGAGGGCGTCCGTCCTGCTGTTGGAGGCGTCCGTCCTGCTGTTGGAGCGTCCTCCTGCTGTTGGGGGGCGTCCGTCCTGCTGTTGGAGGCGTCCGTCCTGCTGTTGGAGACGTCCGTCCTGCTGTTGGAGGCGTCCATCCTGCTGTTGGAGGCGTCCATCCATCCTGCTGTTGGAGCGTCCGTCCTGCTGTTGGAGCGTCCATCCTCTGTTGGAGCGTCCATCCTGCTGTTGAGCGTCCATCCTGCTGTTGGGGCGTCCATCCTGCTTTTGGAGGCGTCCATCCTGCTGTTGGAGGCGTCCATCCTGCTGTTGGAGACGTCCATCCTGCTGTTGGAGGCGTCCATCCTGCTGTTGGAGGCGTCCTGCTGTTGGAGGCGTCCATCCTGCTGTTGGAGACGTCCGTCCTGCTGTTGGAGGCGTCCGTCCTGCTGTTGGAGACGTCCGTCCTGCTGTTGGAGGCGTCCGTCCTGTTGTTGGTGGCGTCGGTCCTTCTGTTGGAGGCGTCCTGCTGTTGGAGGCGTCCATCCTGCTGTTGGAGACGTCCATCCTGTTGTTGGAGGCGTCCATCCATCCTGCTGTTGGAGCGTCCTGCTGTTGGGCGTCCATCCTGCTGTTGGAGACGTCCTGCTGTTGGAGGCGTCCATCCTGCTGTTTTACGTCCTGCTGTTGGAGACGTCCATCCTGCTGTTGGAGACGTCCATCCTGCTGTTGGAGGCGTCCATCCATCCTGCTGTTGGAGACGTCCTTCCATCCTGCTTTTGGAGCGTCCATCCATCCTGCTGTTGGAGGCGTCCATCCTGCTGTTGGAGGCGTCCATCCTGCTGTTGGAGCGTCCATCCTGCTGTTTTACCGTCCATCCTGCTGTTGGGCGTCCTGCTGTTGGAGGCGTCCGTCCTGCTGTTGGTGGCGTCCGTCCTGCTGTTGGAGGCGTCCTGCTGTTGGAGATGTCCGTCCTGCTGTTGGAGACGTCCATCCATCCTGCTGTTGGAGGCGTCCATCCATCCTGCTGTTGGAGGCGTCCATCCATCCTGCTGTTGGAGGCGTCCATCCATCCTGCTGTTGGGGCGTCCATCCATCCTGCTGTTGGAGGCGTCCATCCATCCTGCTGTTGGAGGCGTCCATCCATCCTGCTGTTGGAGCGTCCATCCATCCTGCTGTTGGAGGCGTCCATCCATCCTGCTGTTGGAGGCGTCCATCCTGCTGTTGGAGCGTCCGTCCTGCTGTTGGAGGTGTCCGTCCTGCTGTTGGGGGCGTCCGTCCTGCTGTTGGAGGCGTCCGTCCTGCTGTTGGTGACGTCCGTCCTGCTGTTGGAGGCGTCCTGCTGTTGGAATCCTGCTGTTGGAGGCGTCCATCCATCCTGCTGTTGGGCGTCCTGCTGTTGGAGGCGTCCATCCTGCTGTTGGAGCGTCCTGCTGTTGGAGGCGTCCATCCTGCTGTTTTAGGCGTCCTGCTGTTGGAGCGTCCATCCTGCTGTTGGAGGCGTCCATCCTGCTGTTGGAGACGTCCATTCATCCTGCTGTTGGAGGCGTCCATTCATCCTGCTGTTGGAGGCGTCCATCCATCCTGCTGTTGGAGGCGTCCTTCCATCCTGCTTTTGGAGGCGTCCATCCATCCTGCTGTTGGAGGCGTCCATCCTGCTGTTGGAGGCGTCCATCCTGCTGTTGGAGCCGTCCATCCTGCTGTTGGAGGCGTCCTGCTGTTGGGGCGTCCGTCCTGCTGTTGGTGGCGTCCATCCTGCTGTTGGAGATGTCCGTCCTGCTGTTGGAGGCGTCCGTCCTGCTGTTGGAGGCGTCCGTCCTGCTGTTGGTGGCGTCCGTCCTGCTGTTGGAGCGTCCTCTGTTGGGATCGTCCTGCTGTTGGAGGCGTCCATCCATCCTGCTGTTGGAGCGTCCTGCTGTTGGAGCGTCCATCCTGCTGTTGGAGGCGTCCTGCTGTTGGAGCGTCCATCCTGCTGTTGTAGGCGTCCTGCTGTTGGAGCGTCCATCCTGCTGTTGGAGGCGTCCATCCTGCTGTTGGAGGCGTCCATCCTGCTGTTGGAGGCGTCCATCCTGCTGTTGGAGGCGTCCGTCCTGCTGTTGGAGCGCGTCCTGCTGTTGGAGACGTCCATCCATCCTGCTGTTGGAGGCGTCCATCCATCCTGCTGTTGGAGGCGTCCATCCATCCTGCTGTTGGAGGCGTCCATCCATCCTGCTGTTGGAGGCGTCCATCCATCCTGCTGTTGGAGCGTCCATCCATCCTGCTGTTGGAGCGTCCTGCTGTTGGAGGCGTCCATCCTGCTGTTGGAGCGTCCGTCCTGCTGTTGGAGACGTCCGTCCTTCTGTTGGAGCGTCCTGCTGTTGGAGGCGTCCATCCTGCTGTTGGAGCGTCCATCCTGCTGTTGGAGACGTCCATCCATCCTGCTGTTGGAGGCGTCCTGCTGTTGGAGGCGTCCATCCTGCTGTTGGAGGCGTCCTGCTGTTGGAGAGCGTCCATCCTGCTGTTTTAGGCGTCCTGCTGTTGGAGACTTCCATCCTGCTGTTGGAGGCGTCCATCCTGCTGTTGGAGCGTCCATTCATCCTGCTGTTGGAGGCGTCCATTCATCCTGCTGTTGGAGGCGTCCATCCATCCTGCTGTTGGAGGCGTCCTTCCATCCTGCTGTTGGAGGCGTCCATCCATCCTGCTGTTGGAGACGTCCATCCTGCTGTTGGAGACGTCCATCCTGCTGTTGGAGGCGTCCATCCTGCTGTTGGACCGTCCATCCTGCTGTTGGAGGCGTCCTGCTGTTGGAGGCGTCCGTCCTGCTGTTGGTGGCGTCCGTCCTGCTGTTGGGACGTCCTGCTGTTGGAGATGTCCGTCCTGCTGTTGGAGACGTCCATCCATCCTGCTGTTGGAGGCGTCCATCCATCCTGCTGTTGGAGGCGTCCATCCATCCTGCTGTTGGAGACGTCCATCCATCCTGCTGTTGGAGGCGTCCGTCCTGCTGTTGGAGATGTCCGTCCTGCTGTTGGAGACGTCCATCCATCCTGCTGTTGGAGGCGTCCATCCTGCTGTTGGAGGCGTCCATCCTGCTGTTGGAGGCGTCCATCCTGCTGTTGGAGACGTCCGTCCTGCTGTTGGAGCGTCCGTCCTGCTGTTGGAGACGTCCTGCTGTTGGAGCGTCCATCCATCCTGCTGTTGGAGGCGTCCATCCATCCTGCTGTTGGAGCGTCCATCCATCCTGCTGTTGGGGCGTCCTTCCATCCTGCTGTTGGAGATGTCCGTCCTGCTGTTGGAGGCGTCCATCCTCCTGCTGTTGGGGCGTCCTGCTGTTGGAGCGTCCATCCTGCTGTTTTAGACGTCCTGCTGTTGGAGGCGTCCGTCCTGCTGTTGGAGCGTCCATCCTGCTGTTGGAGGCGTCCATCCTGCTGTTGGAGGCGTCCATCCTGCTGTTGGAGCGTCCATCCTGCTGTTGGTAACGTCCGTCCTGCTGTTGGAGACGTCCTGCTGTTGGAGACGTCCATCCATCCTGCTGTTGGAGGCGTCCATCCATCCTGCTGTTGGAGGCGTCCATCCATCCTGCTGTTGGGACGTCCATCCATCCTGCTGTTGGAGACGTCCATCCATCCTGCTGTTGGAGGCGTCCATCCATCCTGCTGTTGGAGACGTCCGTCCTGCTGTTGGAGACGTCCGTCCTGCTGTTGGAGACGTCCGTCCTGCTGTTGGAGACGTCCGTCCTGCTGTTGGAGACGTCCATCCTGCTGTTGGAGACGTCCATCCTGCTGTTGGAGACGTCCATCCTGCTGTTAGAGCGTCCGTCCTGCTGTTGGAGACGTCCATCCTGCTGTTGGAGGCGTCCGTCCTGCTGTTGGAGGCGTCCGTCCTTCTGTTGGAGACGTCCTGCTGTTGGAGACGTCCATCCTGCTGTTGGAGACGTCCATCCTGTTGTTGGAGACGTCCATCCATCCTGCTGTTGGAGACGTCCTGCTGTTGGAGACGTCCATCCTGCTGTTGGAGGCGTCCTGCTGTTGGAGGCGTCCATCCTGCTGTTTTAGGCGTCCTGCTGTTGGAGACTTCCATCCTGCTGTTGGAGGCGTCCATCCTGCTGTTGGAGGCGTCCATTCATCCTGCTGTTGGAGACGTCCATTCATCCTGCTGTTGGAGACGTCCATCCATCCTGCTGTTGGAGGCGTCCTTCCATCCTGCTGTTGGAGGCGTCCATCCATCCTGCTGTTGGAGACGTCCATCCTGCTGTTGGAGACGTCCATCCTGCTGTTGGAGGCGTCCATCCTGCTGTTGGACACGTCCATCCTGCTGTTGGAGGCGTCCTGCTGTTGGAGACGTCCGTCCTGCTGTTGGTGACGTCCGTCCTGCTGTTGGAGGCGTCCTGCTGTTGGAGATGTCCGTCCTGCTGTTGGAGACGTCCATCCATCCTGCTGTTGGAGGCGTCCATCCATCCTGCTGTTGGAGGCGTCCATCCATCCTGCTGTTGGGACGTCCATCCATCCTGCTGTTGGAGGCGTCCGTCCTGCTGTTGGAGATGTCCGTCCTGCTGTTGGGGCGTCCATCCATCCTGCTGTTGGAGACGTCCATCCTGCTGTTGGAGGCGTCCATCCTGCTGTTGGAGACGTCCATCCTGCTGTTGGAGACGTCCGTCCTGCTGTTGGAGACGTCCGTCCTGCTGTTGGAGACGTCCTGCTGTTGGAGACGTCCATCCATCCTGCTGTTGGAGACGTCCATCCATCCTGCTGTTGGAGACGTCCATCCATCCTGCTGTTGGAGACGTCCTTCCATCCTGCTGTTGGAGATGTCCGTCCTGCTGTTGGAGACGTACATCCATCCTGCTGTTGGAGACGTCCATCCTGCTGTTGGAGACGTCCATCCTGCTGTTGGAGACGTCCATCCTGCTGTTGGACACGTCCATCCTGCTGTTGGAGACGTCCTCCTGCTGTTGGAGGCGTCCGTCCTGCTGTTGGTGACGTCCGTCCTGCTGTTGGAGGCGTCCTGCTGTTGGAGATGTCCGTCCTGCTGTTGGAGACGTCCATCCATCCTGCTGTTGGAGGCGTCCATCCATCCTGCTGTTGGAGGCGTCCATCCATCCTGCTGTTGGAGACGTCCATCCATCCTGCTGTTGGAGGCGTCCGTCCTGCTGTTGGAGACGTCCGTCCTGCTGTTGGAGACGTCCGTCCTGCTGTTGGAGAGCGTCCGTCCTGCTTTTGGAGACGTCCATCCTGCTGTTGGAGACGTCCATCCTGCTGTTGGAGACGTCCATCCTGCTGTTGGAGATGTCCGTCCTGCTGTTGGAGACGTACATCCATCCTGCTGTTGGAGACGTCCATCCTGCTGTTGGAGACGTCCATCCTGCTGTTGGAGACGTCCATCCTGCTGTTGGAGACGTCCATCCATCCTGCTGTTGGAGACGTCCGTCCTGCTGTTGGAGACGTCCGTCCTGCTGTTGGAGACGTCCGTCCTGCTGTTGGAGACGTCCGTCCTGCTTTTGGAGACGTCCATCCTGCTGTTGGAGACGTCCATCCTGCTGTTGGAGACGCCCATCCTGCTGTTGGAGACGCCCATCCTGCTGTTAGAGACGTCCTGCTGTTGGAGACGTCCATCCTGCTGTTGGAGACGTCCGTCCTGCTGTTGGAGACGTCCGTCCTGCTGTTGGAGGCGTCCGTCCTGCTGTTGGAGCGTCCGTCCTGCTGTTGGAGACGTCCGTCCTGCTGTTGGTGACGTCCGTCCTGCTGTTGGAGACGTCCTGCTGTTGGAGACGTCCGTCCTGCTGTTGGTGACGTCCATCCTGCTGTTGGAGATGTCCGTCCTGCTGTTGGAGACGTCCGTCCTGCTGTTGGAGACGTCCGTCCTGCTGTTGGAGACGTCCGTCCTGCTGTTGGTGACGTCCGTCCTGCTGTTGGAGACGTCCTGCTGTTGGAGATGTCCTGCTGTTGGAGACGTCCTGCTGTTGGAGACGTCCATCCTGCTGTTGGAGACGTCCATCCTGCTGTTTTAGACGTCCTGCTGTTGGAGACGTCCATCCTGCTGTTGGAGACGTCCATCCTGCTGTTGGAGACGTCCATCCTGCTGTTGGTAACGTCCGTCCTGCTGTTGGAGACGTCCTGCTGTTGGAGACGTCCATCCATCCTGCTGTTGGAGACGTCCATCCATCCTGCTGTTGGAGACGTCCATCCATCCTGCTGTTGGAGACGTCCATCAATCCTGCTGTTGGAGACGTCCATCCATCCTGCTGTTGGAGACGTCCATCCATCCTGCTGTTGGAGACGTCCGTCCTGCTGTTGGAGGCGTCCGTCCTGCTGTTGGAGACGTCCGTCCTGCTGTTGGAGACGTCTGTCCTGCTGTTTGAGACGTCCATCCTGCTGTTGGAGACGTCCATCCTGCTGTTGGAGACGTCCATCCTGCTGTTGGGACGTCCATCCTGCTGTTGGAGACGTCCTGCTGTTGGAGACGTCCATCCTGCTGTTGGAGACGTCCGTCCTGCTGTTGGAGACGTCCGTCCTTCTGTTGGAGACGTCCTGCTGTTGGAGACGTCCATCCTGCTGTTGGAGACGTCCATCCTGTTGTTGGAGACGTCCATCCATCCTGCAGTTGGAGACGTCCATCCATCCTGCTGTTGGAGACGTCCTTCCATCCTGCTGTTGGAGACGTCCATCCATCCTGCTGTTGGAGACGTCCATCCTGCTGTTGGAGACGTCCATCCTGCTGTTGGAGACGTCCATCCTGCTGTTGGACACGTCCATCCTGCTGTTGGAGACGTCCTGCTGTTGGAGGCGTCCGTCCTGCTGTTGGTGGCGTCCGTCCTGCTGTTGGAGACGTCCTGCTGTTGGAGATGTCCGTCCTGCTGTTGGAGACGTCCATCCATCCTGCTGTTGGAGGCGTCCATCCATCCTGCTGTTGGAGACGTCCATCCATCCTGCTGTTGGAGACGTCCATCCATCCTGCTGTTGGAGACGTCCGTCCTGCTGTTGGAGATGTCCGTCCTGCTGTTGGAGACGTACATCCATCCTGCTGTTGGAGACGTCCATCCTGCTGTTGGAGGCGTCCATCCTGCTGTTGGAGACGTCCATCCTGCTGTTGGAGACGTCCGTCCTGCTGTTGGAGGCGTCCGTCCTGCTGTTGGAGGCGTCCTTGCTGTTGGAGACGTCCATCCATCCTGCTGTTGGAGACGTCCATCCATCCTGCTGTTGGAGACGTCCATCCATCCTGCTGTTGGAGACGTCCTTCCATCCTGCTGTTGGAGATGTCCGTCCTGCTGTTGGAGACGTACATCCATCCTGCTGTTGGAGACGTCCATCCTGCTGTTGGCGGCGTCCATCCTGCTGTTGGAGACGTCCATCCTGCTGTTGGACACGTCCATCCTGCTGTTGGAGACGTCCTGCTGTTGGAGACGTCCGTCCTGCTGTTGGTGACGTCCGTCCTGCTGTTGGAGACGTCCTGCTGTTGGAGATGTCCGTCCTGCTGTTGGAGACATCCATCCATCCTGCTGTTGGAGACGTCCATCCATCCTGCTGTTGGAGACGTCCATCCATCCTGCTGTTGGAGACGTCCATCCATCCTGCTGTTGGAGACGTCCGTCCTGCTGTTGGAGACGTCCGTCCTGCTGTTGGAGACGTCCGTCCTGCTGTTGGAGACGTCCGTCCTGCTTTTGGAGACGTCCATCCTGCTGTTGGAGACGTCCATCCTGCTGTTGGAGACGCCCATCCTGCTGTTGGAGATGTCCGTCCTGCTGTTGGAGACGTACATCCATCCTGCTGTTGGAGACGTACATCCTGCTGTTGGAGATGTCCATCCTGCTGTTGGAGACGTCCATCCTGCTGTTGGAGACGTCCATCCATCCTGCTGTTGGAGACGTCCGTCCTGCTGTTGGAGACGTCCGTCCTGCTGTTGGAGACGTCCGTCCTGCTGTTGGAGACGTCCGTCCTGCTTTTGGAGACGTCCATCCTGCTGTTGGAGACGTCCATCCTGCTGTTGGAGACGCCCATCCTGCTGTTGGAGACGCCCATCCTGCTGTTAGAGACGTCCTGCTGTTGGAGACGTCCATCCTGCTGTTGGAGACGTCCGTCCTGCTGTTGGAGACGTCCGTCCTGCTGTTGGAGGCGTCCGTCCTGCTGTTGGAGACGTCCGTCCTGCTGTTGGTGACGTCGGTCCTTCTGTTGGAGACGTCCTGCTGTTAGAGACGTCCATCCTGCTGTTGGAGACGTCCATCCTGTTGTTGGAGACGTCCATCCATCCTGCTGTTGGAGACGTCCTGCTGTTGGAGACGTCCATCCTGCTGTTGGAGACGTCCTGCTGTTGGAGACGTCCATCCTGCTGTTTTAGGCGTCCTGCTGTTGGAGACGTCCATCCTGCTGTTGGAGGCGTCCATCCTGCTGTTGGAGACGTCCATTCATCCTGCTGTTGGAGACGTCCATTCATCCTGCTGTTGGAGGCGTCCATCCATCCTGCTGTTGGAGACGTCCTTCCATCCTGCTGTTGGAGACGTCCATCCATCCTGCTGTTGGAGCGTCCATCCTGCTGTTGGAGACGTCCATCCTGCTGTTGGAGACGTCCATCCTGCTGTTGGACCGTCCATCCTGCTGTTGGAGGCGTCCATCTGCTGTTGGAGACGTCCGTCCTGCTGTTGGAGACGTCCGTCCTGCTGTTGGTGAGCGTCCGTCCTGCTGTTGGAGACGTCCTGCTGTTGGAGATGTCCGTCCTGCTGTTGGAGGCGTCCATCCATCCTGCTGTTGGAGACGTCCATCCATCCTGCTGTTGGAGACGTCCATCCATCCTGCTGTTGGAGGCGTCCGTCCTGCTGTTGGAGACGTACATCCATCCTGCTGTTGGAGACGTCCATCCTGCTGTTGGAGACGTCCATCCTGCTGTTGGAGACGTCCATCCTGCTGTTGGAGGCGTCCGTCCTGCTGTTGGAGACGTCCGTCCTGCTGTTGGAGCGCCGTCCTGCTGTTGGAGACGTCCATCCATCCTGCTGTTGGAGACGTCCATCCATCCTGCTGTTGGGACGTCCATCCATCCTGCTGTTGGAGGCGTCCATCCATCCTGCTGTTGGAGCGTCCATCCATCCTGCTGTTGGAGACGTCCATCCATCCTGCTGTTGGAGACGTCCATCCATCCTGCTGTTGGAGGCGTCCATCCATCCTGCTGTTGGAGGCGTCCGTCCTGCTGTTGGAGACGTCCGTCCTGCTGTTGGAGACGTCCGTCCTGCTGTTGGAGACGTCCTCCATCCTGCTGTTGGAGACGTCCATCCTGCTGTTGGAGACGTCCATCCTGCTGTTGGAGCGTCCTGCTGTTGGTGACGTCCGTCCTGCTGTTGGAGACGTCCGTCCTGCTGTTGGAGAGCGTCCGTCCTGCTGTTGGAGATGTCCGTCCTGCTGTTGGTGACGTCGGTCCTTCTGTTGGAGCGTCCTGCTGTTGGAGACGTCCATCCTGCTGTTGGAGACGTCCATCCTGTTGTTGGAGACGTCCATCCATCCTGCTGTTGGAGACGTCCTGCTGTTGGAGACGTCCATCCTGCTGTTGGAGGGTCCTGCTGTTGGAGACGTCCATCCTGCTGTTGGAGGCGTCCATCCTGCTGTTGGAGACGTCCATCCTGCTGTTGGAGGCGTCCATCCATCCTGCTGTTGGGCGTCCATCCTCCTGCTGTTGGAGCGTCCATTCTCCTGCTGTTGGAGACGTCCATCCTGCTGTTGGAGGCGTCCGTCCTGCTGTTGGAGACGTCCGTCCTGCTGTTGGAGACGTCCGTCCTGCTGTTGGAGACGTCCGTCCTGCTGTTGGTGACGTCGGTCCTTCTGTTGGAGACGTCCTGCTGTTAGAGACGTCCATCCTGCTGTTGGAGACGTCCATCCTGTTGTTGGAGACGTCCATCCATCCTGCTGTTGGAGGCGTCCTGCTGTTGGAGACGTCCATCCTGCTGTTGGAGACGTCCTGCTGTTGGAGACGTCCATCCTGCTGTTTTAGACGTCCTGCTGTTGGAGACTTCCATCCTGCTGTTGGAGACGTCCATCCTGCTGTTGGAGACGTCCATTCATCCTGCTGTTGGAGACGTCCATTCATCCTGCTGTTGGAGACGTCCATCCATCCTGCTGTTGGAGACGTCCTTCCATCCTGCTGTTGGAGACGTCCATCCATCCTGCTGATGGAGACGTCCATCCTGCTGTTGGAGACGTCCATCCTGCTGTTGGAGACGTCCATCCTGCTGTTGGACACGTCCATCCTGCTGTTGGAGACGTCCTGCTGTTGGAGACGTCCGTCCTGCTGTTGGTGACGTCCGTCCTGCTGTTGGAGACGTCCTGCTGTTGGAGATGTCCGTCCTGCTGTTGGAGACATCCATCCATCCTGCTGTTGGAGACGTCCATCCATCCTGCTGTTGGAGACGTCCATCCATCCTGCTGTTGGAGACGTCCATCCATCCTGCTGTTGGAGACGTCCGTCCTGCTGTTGGAGACGTACATCCATCCTGCTGTTGGAGACGTCCATCCTGCTGTTGGTTAGTCCATCCTGCTGTTGGAGACGTCCATCCTGCTGTTGGAGACGTCCGTCCTGCTGTTGGAGACGTCCGTCCTGCTGTTGGAGGCGTCCTTGCTGTTGGAGACGTCCATCCATCCTGCTGTTGGAGACGTCCATCCATCCTGCTGTTGGAGACGTCCATCCATCCTGCTGTTGGAGACGTCCATCCATCCTGCTGTTGGAGACGTCCATCCATCCTGCTGTTGGAGACGTCCATCCATCCTGCTGTTGGAGACGTCCATCCATCCTGCTGTTGGAGACGTCCATCCATCCTGCTGTTGGAGACGTCCATCCATCCTGCTGTTGGAGATGTCCGTCCTGCTGTTGGAGACGTCATCCATCCTGCTGTTGGAGACGTACATCCTGCTGTTGGAGATGTCCATCCTGCTGTTGGAGACGTCCATCCTGCTGTTGGAGACGTCCATCCATCCTGCTGTTGGAGACGTCCGTCCTGCTGTTGGAGACGTCCGTCCTGCTGTTGGAGACGTCCGTCCTGCTGTTGGAGACGTCCGTCCTGCTTTTGGAGACGTCCATCCTGCTGTTGGAGACGTCCATCCTGCTGTTGGAGACGTCCATCCTGCTGTTGGAGACGTCCATCCTGCTGTTGGGACGTCCTGCTGTTGGAGACGTCCATCCTGCTGTTGGAGAGCGTCCGTCCTGCTGTTGGAGACGTCCGTCCTGCTGTTGGAGACGTCCGTCCTGCTGTTGGAGACGTCCGTCCTGCTGTTGGTGACGTCGGTCCTTCTGTTGGAGACGTCCTGCTGTTAGAGACGTCCATCCTGCTGTTGGAGACGTCCATCCTGTTGTTGGAGACGTCCATCCATCCTGCTGTTGGAGACGTCCTGCTGTTGGAGACGTCCATCCTGCTGTTGGAGACGTCCTGCTGTTGGAGACGTCCATCCTGCTGTTTTAGACGTCCTGCTGTTGGAGACTTCCATCCTGCTGTTGGAGACGTCCATCCTGCTGTTGGAGGCGTCCATTCATCCTGCTGTTGGAGACGTCCATTCATCCTGCTGTTGGAGACGTCCATCCATCCTGCTGTTGGAGACGTCCTTCCATCCTGCTGTTGGAGACGTCCATCCATCCTGCTGTTGGAGACGTCCATCCTGCTGTTGGAGACGTCCATCCTGCTGTTGGAGACGTCCATCCTGCTGTTGGACACGTCCATCCTGCTGTTGGAGACGTCCTGCTGTTGGAGACGTCCGTCCTGCTGTTGGAGACGTCCGTCCTGCTGTTGGTGACGTCCGTCCTGCTGTTGGAGACGTCCTGCTGTTGGAGATGTCCGTCCTGCTGTTGGAGACGTCCATCCATCCTGCTGTTGGAGACGTCCATCCATCCTGCTGTTGGAGACGTCCATCCATCCTGCTGTTGGAGACGTCCGTCCTGCTGTTGGAGACGTACATCCATCCTGCTGTTGGAGACGTCCATCCTGCTGTTGGAGACGTCCATCCTGCTGTTGGAGACGTCCATCCTGCTGTTGGAGACGTCCGTCCTGCTGTTGGAGGCGTCCGTCCTGCTGTTGGAGGCGTCCTGCTGTTGGAGCGTCCATCCATCCTGCTGTTGGAGACGTCCATCCATCCTGCTGTTGGAGACGTCCATCCATCCTGCTGTTGGAGACGTCCATCCATCCTGCTGTTGGAGACGTCCATCCATCCTGCTGTTGGAGACGTCCATCCATCCTGCTGTTGGAGACGTCCATCCATCCTGCTGTTGGAGACGTCCATCCATCCTGCTGTTGGAGACGTCCGTCCTGCTGTTGGAGACGTCCGTCCTGCTGTTGGAGACGTCCGTCCTGCTGTTGGAGACGTACATCCATCCTGCTGTTGGAGACGTCCATCCTGCTGTTGGAGACGTCCATCCTGCTGTTGGAGACGTCCTGCGGTTGGTGACGTCCGTCCTGCTGTTGGAGACGTCCGTCCTGCTGTTGGAGACGTCCGTCCTGCTGTTGGAGATGTCCGTCCAGCTGTTGGTGACGTCGGTCCTTCTGTTGGAGACGTCCTGCTGTTGGAGACGTCCATCCTGCTGTTGGAGACGTCCATCCTGTTGTTGGAGACGTCCATCCATCCTGCTGTTGGGCGCCGCCTGCTGTTGGAGACGTCCATCCTGCTGTTGGAGATGTCCTGCTGTTGGAGACGTCCATCCTGCTGTTGGAGACGTCCATCCTGCTGTTGGAGACGTCCATCCTGCTGTTGGAGACGTCCATCCATCCTGCTGTTGGAGACGTCCATTCATCCTGCTGTTGGAGACGTCCATCCATCCTGCTGTTGGAGACGTCCATCCTGCTGTTGGAGACGTCCGTCCTGCTGTTGGAGACGTCCGTCCTGCTGTTGGAGACGTCCGTCCTGCTGTTGGAGACGTCCGTCCTGCTGTTGGTGACGTCGGTCCTTCTGTTGGAGACGTCCTGCTGTTAGAGACGTCCATCCTGCTGTTGGAGACGTCCATCCTGTTGTTGGAGACGTCCATCCATCCTGCTGTTGGAGACGTCCTGCTGTTGGAGACGTCCATCCTGCTGTTGGAGACGTCCTGCTGTTGGAGACGTCCATCCTGCTGTTTTAGACGTCCTGCTGTTGGAGACTTCCATCCTGCTGTTGGAGACGTCCATCCTGCTGTTGGAGACGTCCATTCATCCTGCTGTTGGAGACGTCCATTCATCCTGCTGTTGGAGACGTCCATCCATCCTGCTGTTGGAGACGTCCTTCCATCCTGCTGTTGGAGACGTCCATCCATCCTGCTGTTGGAGACGTCCATCCTGCTGTTGGAGACGTCCATCCTGCTGTTGGAGACGTCCATCCTGCTGTTGGAGGCGTCCATCCTGCTGTTGGAGGCGTCCTGCTGTTGGAGACGTCCGTCCTGCTGTTGGTGCGTCCGTCCTGCTGTTGGAGACGTCCTGCTGTTGGAGATGTCCGTCCTGCTGTTGGAGACATCCATCCATCCTGCTGTTGGAGACGTCCATCCATCCTGCTGTTGGAGACGTCCATCCATCCTGCTGTTGGAGACGTCCATCCATCCTGCTGTTGGAGACGTCCGTCCTGCTGTTGGAGACGTACATCCATCCTGCTGTTGGAGACGTCCATCCTGCTGTTGGAGACGTCCATCCTGCTGTTGGAGACGTCCATCCTGCTGTTGGAGACGTCCGTCCTGCTGTTGGAGACGTCCGTCCTGCTGTTGGAGACGTCCTGCTGTTGGAGACGTCCATCCATCCTGCTGTTGGAGACGTCCATCCATCCTGCTGTTGGAGACGTCCATCCATCCTGCTGTTGGAGACGTCCATCCATCCTGCTGTTGGAGACGTCCATCCATCCTGCTGTTGGAGACGTCCATCCATCCTGCTGTTGGAGACGTCCATCCATCCTGCTGTTGGAGACGTCCATCCATCCTGCTGTTGGAGACGTCCGTCCTGCTGTTGGAGACGTCCGTCCTGCTGTTGGAGACGTCCGTCCTGCTGTTGGAGACGTACATCCATCCTGCTGTTGGAGACGTCCATCCTGCTGTTGGAGACGTCCTGCTGTTGGTGACGTCCGTCCTGCTGTTGGAGACGTCCGTCCTGCTGTTGGAGACGTCCGTCCTGCTGTTGGAGACGTCCGTCCTGCTGTTGGTGGCGTCGGTCCTTCTGTTGGAGACGTCCTGCTGTTGGAGACGTCCATCCTGCTGTTGGAGACGTCCATCCTGTTGTTGGAGACGTCCATCCATCCTGCTGTTGGAGACGTCCTGCTGTTGGAGACGTCCATCCTGCTGTTGGAGACGTCCTGCTGTTGGAGACGTCCATCCTGCTGTTGGAGACGTCCATCCTGCTGTTGGAGACGTCCATCCTGCTGTTGGAGACGTCCATCCATCCTGCTGTTGGAGACGTCCATTCATCCTGCTGTTGGAGACGTCCATCCATCCTGCTGTTGGAGACGTCCTTCCATCCTGCTGTTGGAGACGTCCATCCATCCTGCTGTTGGAGACGTCCATCCTGCTGTTGGAGACGTCCATCCTGCTGTTGGAGACGTCCATCCTGCTGTTGGAGACGTCCTGCTGTTGGAGACGTCCGTCCTGCTGTTGGAGACGTCCGTCCTGCTGTTGGTGACGTCGGTCCTTCTGTTGGAGACGTCCTGCTGTTGGAGACGTCCATCCTGCTGTTGGAGACGTCCATCCTGTTGTTGGAGACGTCCATCCATCCTGCTGTTGGAGACGTCCTGCTGTTGGAGACGTCCATCCTGCTGTTGGAGACGTCCTGCTGTTGGAGACGTCCATCCTGCTGTTTTAGACGTCCTGCTGTTGGAGACTTCCATCCTGCTGTTGGAGACGTCCATCCTGCTTTTAGAGACGTCCATTCATCCTGCTGTTGGAGACGTCCATTCATCCTGCTGTTGGAGACGTCCATCCATCCTGCTGTTGGAGACGTCCTTCCATCCTGCTGTTGGAGACGTCCATCCATCCTGCTGTTGGAGACGTCCATCCTGCTGTTGGAGACGTCCATCCTGCTGTTGGAGACGTCCATCCTGCTGTTGGACACGTCCATCCTGCTGTTGGAGACGTCCTGCTGTTGGAGACGTCCGTCCTGCTGTTGGTGACGTCCGTCCTGCTGTTGGAGACGTCCTGCTGTTGGAGATGTCCGTCCTGCTGTTGGAGACATCCATCCATCCTGCTGTTGGAGACGTCCATCCATCCTGCTGTTGGAGACGTCCATCCATCCTGCTGTTGGAGACGTCCATCCATCCTGCTGTTGGAGACGTCCATCCATCCTGCTGTTGGAGACGTCCATCCATCCTGCTGTTGGAGACGTCCATCCATCCTGCTGTTGGAGACGTCCGTCCTGCTGTTGGAGACGTCCGTCCTGCTGTTGGAGACGTCCGTCCTGCTTTTGGAGACGTCCATCCTGCTGTTGGAGACGTCCATCCTGCTGTTGGAGACGCCCATCCTGCTGTTGGAGACGCCCATCCTGCTGTTAGAGATGTCCATCCTGCTGTTGGACGCGTCCATCCTGCTGTTGGAGACGTCCTGCTGTTGGAGACGTCCGTCCTGCTGTTGGAGACGTCCGTCCTGCTGTTGGAGACGTCCTTGCTGTTGGAGGCGTCCGTCCTGCTGTTGGAGACGTCCATCCATCCTGCTGTTGGAGACGTCCATCCATCCTGCTGTTGGAGACGTCCATCCATCCTGCTGTTGGAGACGTCCATCCATCCTGCTGTTGGAGACGTCCATCCTGCTGTTGGAGACGTCCGTCCTGCTGTTGGAGGCGTCCGTCCTGCTGTTGGAGACGTCCGTCCTGCTGTTGGAGACGTCCATCCTGCTGTTGGAGACGTCCATCCTGCTGTTGGAGACGTCCATCCTGCTGTTGGAGACGTCCATCCTGCTGTTGGAGACGTCCATCCTGCTGTTGGAGACGTCCATCCTGCTGTTGGAGACGTCCGTCCTGCTGTTGGAGACGTCCGTCCTGCTGTTGGAGACGTCCGTCCTGCTGTTGGAGACGTCCATCCATCCTGCTGTTGGAGACGTCCATCCATCCTGCTGTTGGAGACGTCCATCCATCCTGCTGTTGGAGACGTCCATCCATCCTGCTGTTGGAGACGTCCATCCATCCTGCTGTTGGAGACGTCCATCCATCCTGCTGTTGGAGACGTCCATCCATCCTGCTGTTGGAGACGTCCGTCCTGCTGTTGGAGACGTCCGTCCTGCTGTTGGAGACGTACATCCATCCTGCTGTTGGAGACGTCCATCCTGCTGTTGGAGACGTCCATCCTGCTGTTGGAGACGTCCATCCTGCTGTTGGAGACGTCCATCCTGCTGTTGGGGATCCGTCCTGCTGTTGGTGACGTCCGTCCTGCTGTTGGAGACGTCCATCCTGTTGTTGGAGACGTCCATCCATCCTGCTGTTGGAGACGTCCTGCTGTTGGAGACGTCCATCCTGCTGTTGGAGACGTCCTGCTGTTGGAGACGTCCATCCTGCTGTTGGAGACGTCCATCCTGCTGTTGGAGACGTCCATCCTGCTGTTGGAGACGTCCATCCTGCTGTTGGAGACGTCCATCCATCCTGCTGTTGGAGACGTCCATTCATCCTGCTGTTGGAGACGTCCATCCATCCTGCTGTTGGAGACGTCCATCCATCCTGCTGTTGGAGACGTCCTTCCATCCTGCTGTTGGAGACGTCCATCCATCCTGCTGTTGGAGACGTCCATCCATCCTGCTGTTGGAGACGTCCATCCTGCTGTTGGAGACGTCCATCCTGCTGTTGGAGACGTCCATCCTGCTGTTGGAGACGTCCATCCTGCTGTTGGAGACGTCCGTCCTGCTGTTGGAGACGTCCGTCCTGCTGTTGGAGACGTCCATCCATCCTGCTGTTGGAGACGTCCATCCATCCTGCTGTTGGAGACGTCCATCCATCCTGCTGTTGGAGACGTCCTGCTGTTGGTGACGTCCGTCCTGCTGTTGGTGACGTCCGTCCTGCTGTTGGAGATGTCCGTCCTGCAGTTGGAGACGTCCATCCATCCTGCTGTTGGAGACGTCCATCCATCCTGCTGTTGGAGACGTCCATCCATCCTGCTGTTGGAGACGTCCATCCATCCTGCTGTTGGAGACGTCCATCCATCCTGCTGTTGGAGACGTCCATCCATCCTGCTGTTGGAGACGTCCATCCATCCTGCTGTTGGAGACGTCCATCCTGCTGTTGGAGACGTCCGTCCTGCTGTTGGAGACGTCCGTCCTGCTGTTGGAGACGTCCGTCCTGCTGTTGGAGATGTCCGTCCTGCTGTTGGAGGCGTACATCCATCCTGCTGTTGGAGACATACATCCTGCTGTTGGAGACGTACATCCTGCTGTTGGAGACGTCTATCCTGCTGTTGGAGACGTCCGTCCTGCTGTTGGAGACGTCCGTCCTGCTGTTGGAGACGTCCGTCCTGCTGTTGGAGACGTCCGTCCTGCTGTTGGAGACGTCCATCCTGCTGTTGGAGACGTCCATCCTGCTGTTGGAGACGCCCATCCATCCTGCTGTTGGAGACGTCCCTGCTGTTGGAGACGTCCATCCTGCTGTTGGAGACGTCCATCCTGCTGTTGGAGCGTCCATCCTGCTGTTGGAGACGTCCATCCTGCTTTTGGAGACGTCCATCCTGCTGTTGGAGACGTCCATCCTGCTGTTGGAGGCGTCCATCCTGCTGTTGGAGGCGCCCATCCTGCTGTTAGAGACGTCCTGCTGTTGGAGATGTCCATCCTGCTGTTGGAGACGTCCGTCTTGCTGTTGGAGACGTCTGTCCTGCTGTTGGAGACGTCCGTCCTGCTGTTGGAGACGTCCGTCCTGCTGTTGGTGACGTCGGTCCTTCTGTTGGAGACGTCCTGCTGTTGGAGACGTCCATCCTTGTGTTGGAGACGTCCATCCTGTTGTTGGAGACGTCCATCCATCCTGCTGTTGGAGACGTCCTGCTGTTGGAGACGTCCATCCTGCTGTTGGAGACGTCCTGCTGTTGGAGACGTCCATCCTGCTGTTTTAGACGTCCTGCTGTTGGAGACGTCCATCCTGCTGTTGGAGACGTCCATTCATCCTGCTGTTGGAGACGTCCATTCATCCTGCTGTTGGAGACGTCCATCCATCCTGCTGTTGGAGACGTCCTTCCATCCTGCTTTTGGAGGCGTCCATCCATCCTGCTGTTGGAGCGTCCATCCTGCTGTTGGAGACGTCCATCCTGCTGTTGGAGACGTCCATCCTGCTGTTGGACACGTCCATCCTGCTGTTGGAGACGTCCTGCTGTTGGAGACGTCCGTCCTGCTGTTGGTGACGTCCGTCCTGCTGTTGGAGACGTCCTGCTGTTGGAGACATCCATCCATCCTGCTGTTGGAGACGTCCATCCATCCTGCTGTTGGAGGCGTCCATCCATCCTGCTGTTGGAGGCGTCCATCCATCCTGCTGTTGGAGACGTCCATCCATCCTGCTGTTGGAGGCGTCCATCCATCAAGCTGTTGGAGACGTCCATCCATCCTGCTGTTGGAGGCGTCCGTCCTGCTGTTGGAGACGTCCGTCCTGCTGTTGGAGGCGTCCGTCCTGCTGTTGGAGATGTCCGTCCTGCTGTTGGAGACGTCCATCCATCCTGCTGTTGGAGGCGTCCATCCTGCTGTTGGAGGCGTCCATCCTGCTGTTGGAGACGTCCATCCTGCTGTTGGGACGTCCATCCTGCTGTTGGAGACGTCCGTCCTGCTGTTGGTGACGTCCGTCCTGCTGTTGGAGACGTCCTGCTGTTGGAGACGTCCATCCATCCTGCTGTTGGAGACGTCCATCCATCCTGCTGTTGGAGACGTCCATCCTTCCTGCTGTTGGAGACGTCCATCCATCCTGCTGTTGGAGACGTCCATCCATCCTGCTGTTGGAGACGTCCATCCTCCTGCTGTTGGAGACGTCCGTCCTGCTGTTGGAGACGTCCGTCCTGCTGTTGGAGACGTCCGTCCTGCTGTTGGAGACGTCCGTCCTGCTGTTGGAGCGTACATCCATCCTGCTGTTGGAGGCGTCCATCCTGCTGTTGGAGGCGTCCATCCTGCTGTTGGAGACGTCCATCCTGCTGTTGGGACGTCCTGCTGTTGGTGGCGTCCGTCCTGCTGTTGGAGATGTCCGTCCTGCTGTTGGAGATGTCCGTCCTGCTGTTGGAGACGTCCGTCCTGCTGTTGGAGACGTCCGTCCTGCTGTTGGTGACGTCGCTCCTTCTGTTGGGCGTCCTGCTGTTGGAGACGTCCATCCTGCTGTTGGAGACGTCCATCCTGTTGTTGGAGACGTCCATCCATCCTGCTGTTGGAGGCGTCCTGCTGTTGGAGACGTCCATCCATCCTGCTGTTGGAGACGTCCATCCATCCTGCTGTTGGAGACGTCCATCCATCCTGCTGTTGGAGACGTCCATCCATCCTACTGTTGGAGACGTCCATCCATCCTGCTGTTGGGACGTCCATCCATCCTGCTGTTGGAGACGTCCGTCCTGCTGTTGGAGACGTCCGTCCTGCTGTTGGAGGCGTCCGTCCTGCTGTTGGAGGCGTAAATCCGTCCTGCTGTTGGAGACGTACATCCTGCTGTTGGAGACGTCCATCCTGCTGTTGGAGACGTCCATCCTGCTGATGGAGACGTCCATCCTGCTGTTGGAGACGTCCATCCTGCTGTTGGAGACGTCCATCCTGCTGTTGGAGACGTCCATCCTGCTGTTGGAGACGTCCATCCATCCTGCTGTTGGAGACGTCCTGCTGTTGGAGACGTCCGTCCTGCTGTTGGAGACGTCCGTCCTGCTGTTGGAGACGTCCGTCCTGCTGTTGGAGACGTCCGTCCTGCTGTTGGAGACGTCCATCCATCCTGCTGTTGGAGGCGTCCTGCTGTTGGAGACGTCCATCCTGCTGTTGGAGGCGTCCATCCTGCTGTTGGAGACGGCCATCCTGCTGTTGGAGACGTCCATCCTGCTTTTGGAGACGTCCATCCTGCTGTTGGAGACGTCCATCCTGCTGTTGGAGACGCCCATCCTGCTGTTGGAGACGCCCATCCTGCTGTTAGAGACGTCCTGCTGTTGGAGACGTCCATCCTGCTGTTGGAGACGTCCGTCCTGCTGTTGGAGACGTCCGTCCTGCTGTTGGTGACGTCGGTCCTTCTGTTGGAGACGTCCTGCGTTTGGAGACGTCCATCCTGCTGTTGGAGACGTCCATCCTGTTGTTGGAGACGTCCATCCATCCTGCTGTTGGAGACGTCCTGCTGTTGGAGACGTCCATCCTGCTGTTTTAGACGTCCTGCTGTTGGAGACGTCCATCCTGCTGTTGGAGACGTCCATCCTGCTGTTGGAGACGTCCATTCATCCTGCTGTTGGAGACGTCCATTCATCCTGCTGTTGGAGACGTCCATCCATCCTGCTGTTGGAGACGTCCTTCCATCCTGCTTTTGGAGACGTCCATCCATCCTGCTGTTGGAGACGTCCATCCTGCTGTTGGAGACGTCCATCCTGCTGTTGGAGACGTCCATCCTGCTGTTGGACACGTCCATCCTGCTGTTGGAGACGTCCTGCTGTTGGAGACGTCCGTCCTGCTGTTGGTGACGTCCGTCCTGCTGTTGGAGACGTCCTGCTGTTGGAGATGTCCGTCCTGCTGTTGGAGACGTCCATCCATCCTGCTGTTGGAGATGTCCGTCCAGCTGTTGGTGACGTCGGTCCTTCTGTTGGAGACGTCCTGCTGTTGGAGACGTCCATCCTGCTGTTGGAGACGTCCATCCTGTTGTTGGAGACGTCCATCCATCCTGCTGTTGGAGACGTCCTGCTGTTGGAGACGTCCATCCTGCTGTTGGAGACGTCCTGCTGTTGGAGACGTCCATCCTGCTGTTGGAGACGTCCATCCTGCTGTTGGAGACGTCCATCCATCCTGCTGTTGGAGACGTCCATTCATCCTGCTGTTGGAGACGTCCATCCATCCTGCTGTTGGAGACGTCCATCCATCCTGCTGTTGGAGACGTCCTTCCATCCTGCTGTTGGAGACGTCCATCCATCCTGCTGTTGGAGACGTCCATCCTGCTGTTGGAGACGTCCATCCTGCTGTTGGAGACGTCCATCCTGCTGTTGGAGACGTCCTGCTGTTGGAGACGTCCGTCCTGCTGTTGGAGACGTCCGTCCTGCTGTTGGAGACGTCCATCCTGCTGTTGGAGACGTCCATCCATCCTGCTGTTGGAGACGTCCATCCATCCTGCTGTTGGAGACGTCCATCCATCCTGCTGTTGGAGACGTCCTGCTGTTGGTGACGTCCGTCCTGCTGTTGGAGACGTCCGTCCTGCTGTTGGAGACGTCCGTCCTGCTGTTGGAGACGTCCGTCCTGCTGTTGGAGACGTCCATCCTGCTGTTGGAGACGTCCATCCTGCTGTTGGAGACGTCCATCCATCCTGCTGTTGGAGACGTCCTGCTGTTGGAGACGTCCATCCTGCTGTTGGAGACGTCCATCCTGCTGTTGGAGACGTCCATCCTGCTGTTGGAGACGTCCATCCTGCTTTTGGAGACGTCCATCCTGCTGTTGGAGACGTCCATCCTGCTGATGGAGACGCCCATCCTGCTGTTGGAGACGCCCATCATGCTGTTAGAGACGTCCTGCTGTTGGAGATGTCCATCCTGCTGTTGGAGACGTCCGTCCTGCTGTTGGAGACGTCCGTCCTGCTGTTGGAGACGTCCGTCCTGCTGTTGGAGACGTCCGTCCTGCTGTTGGAGACGTCCTGCTGTTGGAGACGTCCATCCTGCTGTTGGAGACGTCCATCCTGTTGTTGGAGACGTCCATCCATCCTGCTGTTGGAGACGTCCTGCTGTTGGAGACGTCCATCCTGCTGTTGGAGACGTCCTGCTGTTGGAGACGTCCATCCTGCTGTTTTAGACGTCCTGCTGTTGGAGACGTCCATCCTGCTGTTGGAGACGTCCATTCATCCTGCTGTTGGAGACGTCCATTCATCCTGCTGTTGGAGACGTCCATCCATCCTGCTGTTGGAGACGTCCTTCCATCCTGCTTTTGGAGACGTCCATCCATCCTGCTGTTGGAGACGTCCATCCTGCTGTTGGAGACGTCCATCCTGCTGTTGGAGACGTCCATCCTGCTGTTGGACACGTCCATCCTGCTGTTGGAGACGTCCTGCTGTTGGAGACGTCCGTCCTGCTGTTGGTGACGTCCGTCCTGCTGTTGGAGACGTCCTGCTGTTGGAGACATCCATCCATCCTGCTGTTGGAGACGTCCATCCATCCTGCTGTTGGAGACGTCCATCCATCCTGCTGTTGGAGACGTCCATCCATCCTGCTGTTGGAGACGTCCATCCATCCTGCTGTTGGAGACGTCCATCCATCAAGCTGTTGGAGACGTCCATCCATCCTGCTGTTGGAGACGTCCGTCCTGCTGTTGGAGACGTCCGTCCTGCTGTTGGAGATGTCCGTCCTGCTGTTGGAGACGTACATCCATCCTGCTGTTGGAGACGTACATCCTGCTGTTGGAGACGTCCATCCTGCTGTTGGAGACGTCCATCCTGCTGTTGGAGACGTCCTGCTGTTGGAGACGTCCGTCCTGCTGTTGGAGACGTCCGTCCTGCTGTTGGAGACGTCCATCCTGCTGTTGGAGACGTCCATCCATCCTGCTGTTGGAGACGTCCATCCATCCTGCTGTTGGAGACGTCCATCCATCCTGCTGTTGGAGACGTCCTGCTGTTGGTGACGTCCGTCCTGCTGTTGGAGACGTCCGTCCTGCTGTTGGAGACGTCCGTCCTGCTGTTGGAGACGTCCGTCCTGCTGTTGGAGACGTCCGTCCTGCTGTTGGAGACGTACATCCATCCTGCTGTTGGAGACGTCCATCCTGCTGTTGGAGACGTCCATCCTGCTGTTGGAGACGTCCATCCTGCTGTTGGAGACGTCCATCCTGCTGTTGGAGACGTCCTGCTGTTGGTGACGTCCGTCCTGCTGTTGGAGATGTCCGTCCTGCTGTTGGAGACGTCCGTCCTGCTGTTGGAGACGTCCGTCCTGCTGTTGGAGACGTCCGTCCTGCTGTTGGTGACGTCGGTCCTTCTGTTGGAGACGTCCTGCTGTTGGAGACGTCCGTCCTGCTGTTGGAGACGTCCATCCTGTTGTTGGAGACGTCCATCCATCCTGCTGTTGGAGACGTCCTGCTGTTGGAGACGTCCATCCATCCTGCTGTTGGAGACGTCCATCCATCCTGCTGTTGGAGACGTCCATCCATCCTGCTGTTGGAGACGTCCATCCATCCTGCTGTTGGAGACGTCCATCCATCCTGCTGTTGGAGACGTCCATCCATCCTGCTGTTGGAGACGTCCATCCTGCTGTTGGAGACGTCCGTCCTGCTGTTGGAGACGTCCGTCCTGCTGTTGGAGATGTCCGTCCTGCTGTTGGAGACGTACATCCATCCTGCTGTTGGAGACGTACATCCATCCTGCTGTTGGAGACGTCCATCCTGCTGTTGGAGACGTCTATCCTGCTGTTGGAGACGTCCGTCCTGCTGTTGGAGACGTCCGTCCTGCTGTTGGAGACGTCCGTCCTGCTGTTGGAGACGTCCGTCCTGCTGTTGGAGACGTCCGTCCTGCTGTTGGAGACGTCCATCCTGCTGTTGGAGACGTCCATCCTGCTGTTGGAGACGTCCATCCTGCTGTTGGAGACGTCCATCCATCCTGCTGTTGGAGACGTCCTGCTGTTGGAGACGTCCATCCTGCTGTTGGAGACGTCCATCCTGCTGTTGGAGACGTCCGTCCTGCTGTTGGAGACGTCCGTCCTGCTGTTGGAGGCGTCCGTCCTGCTGTTGGAGACGTCCATCCTGCTGTTGGAGACGTCCATCCTGCTGTTGGAGACGTCCATCCATCCTGCTGTTGGAGACGTCCTGCTGTTGGAGACGTCCGTCCTGCTGTTGGAGACGTCCGTCCTGCTGTTGGAGACGTCCGTCCTGCTGTTGGAGACGTCCGTCCTGCTGTTGGAGACGTCCATCCATCCTGCTGTTGGAGACGTCCTGCTGTTGGAGACGTCCATCCTGCTGTTGGAGACGGCCATCCTGCTGTTGGAGACGTCCATCCTGCTTTTGGAGACGTCCATCCTGCTGTTGGAGACGTCCATCCTGCTGTTGGAGACGCCCATCCTGCTGTTGGAGACGCCCATCCTGCTGTTAGAGACGTCCTGCTGTTGGAGACGTCCATCCTGCTGTTGGAGACGTCCGTCCTGCTGTTGGAGACGTCCGTTCTGCTGTTGGAGACGTCCGTCCTGCTGTTGGAGACGTCCGTCCTGCTGTTGGTGACGTCGGTCCTTCTGTTGGAGACGTCCTGCTGTTGGAGACGTCCATCCTGCTGTTGGAGACGTCCATCCTGTTGTTGGAGACGTCCATCCATCCTGCTGTTGGAGACGTCCTGCTGTTGGAGACGTCCATCCTGCTGTTTTAGACGTCCTGCTGTTGGAGACGTCCATCCTGCTGTTGGAGACGTCCATCCTGCTGTTGGAGACGTCCATTCATCCTGCTGTTGGAGACGTCCATTCATCCTGCTGTTGGAGACGTCCATCCATCCTGCTGTTGGAGACGTCCTTCCATCCTGCTTTTGGAGACGTCCATCCATCCTGCTGTTGGAGACGTCCATCCTGCTGTTGGAGACGTCCATCCTGCTGTTGGAGACGTCCATCCTGCTGTTGGACACGTCCATCCTGCTGTTGGAGACGTCCTGCTGTTGGAGACGTCCGTCCTGCTGTTGGTGACGTCCGTCCTGCTGTTGGAGACGTCCGTCCTGCTGTTGGTGACGTCGGTCCTTCTGTTGGAGACGTCCTGCTGTTGGAGACGTCCGTCCTGCTGTTGGAGACGTCCATCCTGTTGTTGGAGACGTCCATCCATCCTGCTGTTGGAGACGTCCTGCTGTTGGAGACGTCCATCCATCCTGCTGTTGGAGACGTCCATCCATCCTGCTGTTGGAGACGTCCATCCATCCTGCTGTTGGAGACGTCCATCCATCCTGCTGTTGGAGACGTCCATCCATCCTACTGTTGGAGACGTCCATCCATCCTGCTGTTGGAGACGTCCATCCATCCTGCTGTTGGAGACGTCCGTCCTGCTGTTGGAGACGTCCGTCCTGCTGTTGGAGACGTCCGTCCTGCTGTTGGAGACGTCCGTCCTGCTGTTGGAGACGTACATCCGTCCTGCTGTTGGAGACGTACATCCTGCTGTTGGAGACGTCCATCCTGCTGTTGGAGACGTCCATCCTGCTGTTGGAGACGTCCATCCTGCTGTTGGAGACGTCCATCCTGCTGTTGGAGACGTCCATCCTGCTGTTGGAGACGTCCTGCTGTTGGTGACGTCCGTCCTGCTGTTGGAGACGTCCGTCCTGCTGTTGGTGACATCGGTCCTTCTGTTGGAGACGTCCTGCTGTTGGAGACGTCGGTCCTTCTGTTGGAGACGTCCATCCTGCTGTTGGAGACGTCCATCCTGCTGTTGGAGACGTCCATCCTGTTGTTGGAGACGTCCATCCATCCTGCTGTTGGAGACGTCCTGCTGTTGGAGACGTCCTGCTGTTGGAGACGTCCATCCTGCTGTTGGAGACGTCCATCCTGCTGTTGGAGACGTCCATCCTGCTGTTGGAGACGTCCATCCATCCTGCTGTTGGAGACGTCCATTCATCCTGCTGTTGGAGACGTCCATCCATCCTGCTGTTGGAGACGTCCTTCCATCCTGCTGTTGGAGACGTCCATCCATCCTGCTGTTGGAGACGTCCATCCTGCTGTTGGAGACGTCCATCCTGCTGTTGGAGACGTCCATCCTGCTGTTGGAGACGTCCTGCTGTTGGAGACGTCCGTCCTGCTGTTGGAGACGTCCGTCCTGCTGTTGGAGACGTCCATCCATCCTGCTGTTGGAGACGTCCATCCATCCTGCTGTTGGAGACGTCCATCCATCCTGCTGTTGGAGACGTCCTGCTGTTGGAGACGTCCTGCTGTTGGTGACGTCCGTCCTGCTGTTGGAGACATCCATCCATCCTGCTGTTGGAGACGTCCATCCATCCTGCTGTTGGAGACGTCCATCCATCCTGCTGTTGGAGACGTCCGTCCATCCTGCTGTTGGAGACGTCCATCCATCCTGCTGTTGGAGACGTCCATCCATCCTGCTGTTGGAGACGTCCATCCATCCTGCTGTTGGAGACGTCCATCCATCCTGCTGTTGGAGACGTCCATCCATCCTGCTGTTGGAGACGTCCATCCTGCTGTTGGAGACGTCCGTCCTGCTGTTGGAGACGTCCGTCCTGCTGTTGGAGATGTCCGTCCTGCTGTTGGAGACGTACATCCATCCTGCTGTTGGAGACGTACATCCATCCTGCTGTTGGAGACGTCCATCCTGCTGTTGGAGACGTCTATCCTGCTGTTGGAGACGTCCGTCCTGCTGTTGGAGACGTCCGTCCTGCTGTTGGAGACGTCCGTCCTGCTGTTGGAGACGTCCGTCCTGCTGTTGGAGACGTCCGTCCTGCTGTTGGAGACGTCCGTCCTGCTGTTGGAGACGTCCGTCCTGCTGTTGGAGACGTCCATCCTGCTGTTGGAGACGTCCATCCATCCTGCTGTTGGAGACGTCCTGCTGTTGGAGACGTCCATCCTGCTGTTGGAGACGTCCATCCTGCTGTTGGAGACGTCCGTCCTGCTGTTGGAGACGTCCGTCCTGCTGTTGGAGACGTCCGTCCTGCTGTTGGAGACGTCCATCCTGCTGTTGGAGACGTCCATCCTGCTGTTGGAGACGTCCATCCATCCTGCTGTTGGAGACGTCCTTGCTGTTGGAGACGTCCGTCCTGCTGTTGGAGACGTCCGTCCTGCTGTTGGAGACGTCCGTCCTGCTGTTGGAGACGTCCGTCCTGCTGTTGGAGACGTCCATCCATCCTGCTGTTGGAGACGTCCTGCTGTTGGAGACGTCCATCCTGCTGTTGGAGACGGCCATCCTGCTGTTGGAGACGTCCATCCTGCTTTTGGAGACGTCCATCCTGCTGTTGGAGACGTCCATCCTGCTGTTGGAGACGCCCATCCTGCTGTTGGAGACGCCCATCCTGCTGTTAGAGACGTCCTCCTGCTGTTGGAGACGTCCATCCTGCTGTTGGAGACGTCCGTCCTGCTGTTGGAGACGTCCGTCCTGCTGTTGGAGACGTCCGTCCTGCTGTTGGAGACGTCCGTCCTGCTGTTGGTGACGTCGGTCCTTCTGTTGGAGACGTCCTGCTGTTGGAGACGTCCATCCTGCTGTTGGAGACGTCCATCCTGTTGTTGGAGACGTCCATCCATCCTGCTGTTGGAGACGTCCTTGCTGTTGGAGACGTCCATCCTGCTGTTTGAGACGTCCTGCTGTTGGAGACGTCCATCCTGCTGTTGGAGACGTCCATCCTGCTGTTGGAGACGTCCATTCATCCTGCTGTTGGAGACGTCCATTCATCCTGCTGTTGGAGACGTCCATCCATCCTGCTGTTGGAGACGTCCTTCCATCCTGCTTTTGGAGACGTCCATCCATCCTGCTGTTGGAGACGTCCATCCTGCTGTTGGAGACGTCCATCCTGCTGTTGGAGACGTCCATCCTGCTGTTGGACACGTCCATCCTGCTGTTGGAGACGTCCTGCTGTTGGAGACGTCCGTCCTGCTGTTGGTGGCGTCCGTCCTGCTGTTGGAGACGTCCTGCTGTTGGAGATGTCCGTCCTGCTGTTGGAGACGTCCATCCATCCTGCTGTTGGAGACGTCCATCCATCCTGCTGTTGGAGACGTCCATCCATCCTGCTGTTGGAGACGTCCATCCATCCTGCTATTGGAGACGTCCATCCATCCTGCTGTTGGAGACGTCCATCCCTCCTGCTGTTGGAGACGTCCATCCATCCTGCTGTTGGAGACGTCCATCCATCCTGCTGTTGGAGACGTCCGTCCTGCTGTTGGAGACGTCCGTCCTGCTGTTGGAGACGTCCGTCCTGCTGTTGGAGACGTACATCCATCCTGCTGTTGGAGACGTCCATCCTGCTGTTGGAGACGTCCATCCTGCTGTTGGAGACGTCCGTCCTGCTGTTGGAGACGTCCGTCCTGCTGTTGGAGACGTCCGTCCTGCTGTTGGAGACGTCCGTCCTGCTGTTGGTGACGTCGGTCCTTCTGTTGGAGACGTCCTGCTGTTGGAGACGTCCATCCTGCTGTTGGAGACGTCCATCCTGTTGTTGGAGACGTCCATCCATCCTGCTGTTGGAGACGTCCTGCTGTTGGAGACGTCCATCCTGCTGTTTTAGACGTCCTGCTGTTGGAGACGTCCATCCTGCTGTTGGAGACGTCCATTCATCCTGCTGTTGGAGACGTCCATTCATCCTGCTGTTGGAGACGTCCATCCATCCTGCTGTTGGAGACGTCCTTCCATCCTGCTTTTGGAGACGTCCATCCATCCTGCTGTTGGAGACGTCCGTCCTGCTGTTGGAGACGTCCGTCCTGCTGTTGGAGACGTCCGTCCTGCTGTTGGAGACGTCCATCCTGCTGTTGGAGACGTCCATCCTGCTGTTGGAGACGTCCATCCTGCTGTTGGACACGTCCATCCTGCAGTTGGAGACGTCCTGCTGTTGGAGACGTCCGTCCTGCTGTTGGTGACGTCCGTCCTGCTGTTGGAGACGTCCTGCTGTTGGAGATGTCCGTCCTGCTGTTGGAGACGTCCATCCATCCTGCTGTTGGAGACGTCCATCCATCCTGCTGTTGGAGACGTCCATCCATCCTGCTGTTGGAGACGTCCATCCATCCTGCTATTGGAGACGTCCATCCATCCTGCTGTTGGAGACGTCCATCCATCCTGCTGTTGGAGACGTCCATCCATCCTGCTGTTGGAGACGTCCATCCATCCTGCTGTTGGAGACGTCCGTCCTGCTGTTGGAGACGTCCGTCCTGCTGTTGGAGACGTCCGTCCTGCTGTTGGAGACGTACATCCATCCTGCTGTTGGAGACGTACATCCTGCTGTTGGAGACGTCCATCCTGCTGTTGGAGACGTCCATCCTGCTGTTGGAGACGTCCATCCTGCTGTTGGAGACGTCCGTCCTGCTGTTGGTGACGTCCGTCCTGCTGTTGGAGACGTCCTGCTGTTGGAGACGTCCATCCATCCTGCTGTTGGAGACGTCCATCCATCCTGCTGTTGGAGACGTCCATCCATCCTGCTGTTGGAGACGTCCATCCATCCTGCTGTTGGAGACGTCCATCCATCCTGCTGTTGGAGACGTCCATCCATCCTGCTGTTGGAGACGTCCGTCCTGCTGTTGGAGACGTCCGTCCTGCTGTTGGAGACGTACATCCATCCTGCTGTTGGAGACGTACATCCATCCTGCTGTTGGAGACGTACGTCCATCCTGCTGTTGGAGACGTCCATCCTGCTGTTGGAGACGTCCATCCTGCTGTTGGAGACGTCCATCCTGCTGTTGGAGACGTCCATCCTGCTGTTGGAGACGTCCATCCATCCTGCTGTTGGAGACGTCCATTCATCCTGCTGTTGGAGACGTCCATCCATCCTGCTGTTGGAGACGTCCTTCCATCCTGCTGTTGGAGACGTCCATCCTGCTGTTGGAGACGTCCATCCTGCTGTTGGAGACGTCCATCCTGCTGTTGGAGACGTCCATCCTGCTGTTGGAGACGTCCTGCTGTTGGAGACGTCCGTCCTGCTGTTGGAGACGTCCATCCATCCTGCTGTTGGAGACGTCCATCCATCCTGCTGTTGGAGACGTCCCCTGCTGTTGGTGACGTCCGTCCTGCTGTTGGTGACGTCCGTCCTGCTGTTGGTGACGTCCGTCCTGCTGTTGGAGACGTCCATCCATCCTGCTGTTGGAGACGTCCATCCATCCTGCTGTTGGAGACGTCCATCCATCCTGCTGTTGGAGACGTCCATCCATCCTGCTGTTGGAGACGTCCATCCATCCTGCTGTTGGAGACGTCCATCCATCCTGCTGTTGGAGACGTCCATCCATCCTGCTGTTGGAGACGTCCATCCATCCTGCTGTTGGAGACGTCCATCCATCCTGCTGTTGGAGACGTCCGTCCTGCTGTTGGAGACGTCCATCCTGCTGTTGGAGACGTCCATCCATCCTGCAGTTGGAGACGTCCGTCCTGCTGTTGGAGGCGTCCATCCTGCTGTTGGAGACGTCCATCCTGCTGTTGGAGACGTCCATCCTGCTGTTGGACACGTCCATCCTGCTGTTGGAGACGTCCTCCTGCTGTTGGAGACGTCCGTCCTGCTGTTGGTGACGTCCGTCCTGCTGTTGGAGACGTCCTGCTGTTGGAGACGTCCGTCCTGCTGTTGGAGACGTCCATCCATCCTGCTGTTGGAGACGTCCATCCATCCTGCTGTTGGAGACGTCCATCCATCCTGCTGTTGGAGACGTCCATCCATCCTGCTATTGGAGACGTCCATCCATCCTGCTGTTGGAGACGTCCATCCATCCTGCTGTTGGAGACGTCCATCCATCCTGCTGTTGGAGACGTCCATCCATCCTGCTGTTGGAGACGTCCGTCCTGCTGTTGGAGACGTCCGTCCTGCTGTTGGAGACGTCCGTCCTGCTGTTGGAGACGTCCGTCCTGCTGTTGGAGACGTACATCCATCCTGCTGTTGGAGACGTCCATCCTGCTGTTGGAGACGTCCATCCTGCTGTTGGAGACGTCCATCCTGCTGTTGGAGACGTCCGTCCTGCTGTTGGAGACGTCCGTCCTGCTGTTGGAGACGTCCGTCCTGCTGTTGGAGACGTCCGTCCTGCTGTTGGTGACGTCCGTCCTTCTGTTGGAGACGTCCTGCTGTTGGAGACGTCCATCCTGCTGTTGGAGACGCCCATCCTGCTGTTGGAGACGTCCATCCATCCTGCTGTTGGAGACGTCCTGCTGTTGGAGACGTCCATCCTGCTGTTTTAGGCGTCCTGCTGTTGGAGACGTCCATCCTGCTGTTGGAGACGTCCATCCTGCTGTTGGAGACGTCCATTCATCCTGCTGATGGAGACGTCCATTCATCCTGCTGTTGGAGACGTCCATCCATCCTGCTGTTGGAGACGTCCTTCCATCCTGCTTTTGGAGACGTCCATCCATCCTGCTGTTGGAGACGTCCATCCTGCTGTTGGAGACGTCCATCCTGCTGTTGGAGACGTCCATCCTGCTGTTGGAGACGTCCATCCTGCTGTTGGAGACGTCCGTCCTGCTGTTGGTGACGTCCATCCTGCTGTTGGAGACGTCCTCCTGCTGTTGGAGACGTCCATCCATCCTGCTGTTGGAGACGTCCATCCATCCTGCTGTTGGAGACGTCCACCCATCCTGCTGTTGGAGACGTCCATCCATCCTGCTGTTGGAGACGTCCATCCATCCTGCTGTTGGAGACGTCCATCCATCCTGCTGTTGGAGACGTCCATCCTCCTGCTGTTGGAGACGTCCGTCCTGCTGTTGGAGACGTCCGTCCTGCTGTTGGAGACGTACATCCATCCTGCTGTTGGAGACGTCCATCCATCCTGCTGTTGGAGACGTCCATCCATCCTGCTGTTGGAGACGTCCATCCTGCTGTTGGAGACGTCCATCCTGCTGTTGGAGACGTCCATCCTGCTGTTGGAGACGTCCATCCTGCTGTTGGAGACGTCCATCCATCCTGCTGTTGGAGACGTCCATCCATCCTGCTGTTGGAGACGTCCATTCCATCCTGCTGTTGGAGACGTCCGTCCTGCTGTTGGAGACGTCCATCCTGCTGTTGGAGACGTCCATCCTGCTGTTGGAGACGTCCTGCTGTTGGAGACGTCCGTCCTGCTGTTGGAGACGTCCATCCTGCTGTTGGAGACGTCCATCCATCCTGCTGTTGGAGACGTCCATCCATCCTGCTGTTGGAGACGTCCTGCTGTTGGAGACGTCCGTCCTGCTGTTGGTGACGTCCGTCCTGCTGTTGGAGACGTCCGTCCTGCTGTTGGAGACGTCCGTCCTGCTGTTGGAGACGTACATCCATCCTGCTGTTGGAGACGTCCATCCATCCTGCTGTTGGAGACGTCCATCCATCCTGCTGTTGGAGACGTCCATCCATCCTGCTGTTGGAGACGTCCATCCATCCTGCTGTTGGAGACGTCCATCCATCCTGCTGTTGGAGACGTCCATCCATCCTGCTGTTGGAGACGTCCATCCATCCTGCTGTTGGAGACGTCCATCCTGCTGTTGGAGACGTCCATCCTGCTGTTGGAGACGTCCGTCCTGCTGTTGGAGACGTCCATCCTGCTGTTGGAGACGTCCATCCATCCTGCTGTTGGAGACGTCCTGCTGTGGAGCGTCCGTCCTGCTGTTGGAGACGTCCGTCCTGCTGTTGGAGACGTCCGTCCTGCTGTTGGAGACGTCCGTCCTGCTGTTGGAGACGTCCATCCATCCTGCTGTTGGAGACGTCCATCCTGCTGTTGGAGACGTCCGTCCTGCTGTTGGAGACGTCCGTCCTGCTGTTGGAGACGTCCGTCCTGCTGTTGGAGACGTCCGTCCTGCTGTTGGAGACGTCCGTCCTGCTGTTGGAGACGTCCGTCCTGCTGTTGGTGACGTCGGTCCTTCTGTTGGAGACGTCCTGCTGTTGGAGACGTCCATCCTGCTGTTGGAGACATCCATCCTGTTGTTGGAGACGTCCATCCATCCTGCTGTTGGAGACGTCCTGCTGTTGGAGACGTCCATCCTGCTGTTTTAGACGTCCTGCTGTTGGAGACGTCCATCCTGCTGTTGGAGACGTCCATCCTGCTGTTGGAGACGTCCATTCATCCTGCTGTTGGAGACGTCCATTCATCCTGCTGTTGGAGACGTCCATCCATCCTGCTGTTGGAGACGTCCTTCCATCCTGCTTTTGGAGACGTCCATCCATCCTGCTGTTGGAGACGTCCATCCTGCTGTTGGAGACGTCCATCCTGCTGTTGGAGACGTCCATCCTGCTGTTGGAGACGTCCATCCTGCTGTTGGAGACGTCCGTCCTGCTGTTGGTGACGTCCGTCCTGCTGTTGGAGACGTCCTGCTGTTGGAGACGTCCATCCATCCTGCTGTTGGAGACGTCCATCCATCCTGCTGTTGGAGACGTCCACCCATCCTGCTGTTGGAGACGTCCATCCATCCTGCTGTTGGAGACGTCCATCCATCCTGCTGTTGGAGACGTCCATCCATCCTGCTGTTGGAGACGTCCATCCATCCTGCTGTTGGAGACGTCCGTCCTGCTGTTGGAGATGTCCGTCCTGCTGTTGGAGACGTACATCCATCCTGCTGTTGGAGACGTACATCCATCCTGCTGTTGGAGACGTACGTCCATCCTGCTGTTGGAGACGTCCATCCTGCTGTTGGAGACGTCCATCCTGCTGTTGGAGACGTCCATCCTGCTGTTGGAGACGTCCATCCTGCTGTTGGAGACGTCCATCCATCCTGCTGTTGGAGACGTCCATCCATCCTGCTGTTGGAGACGTCCTTCCATCCTGCTGTTGGAGACGTCCATCCTGCTGTTGGAGACGTCCATCCTGCTGTTGGAGACGTCCATCCTGCTGTTGGAGACGTCCTGCTGTTGGAGACGTCCGTCCTGCTGTTGGAGACGTCCGTCCTGCTGTTGGAGACGTCCATCCATCCTGCTGTTGGAGACGTCCATCCATCCTGCTGTTGGAGACGTCCTGCTGTTGGTGACGTCCGTCCTGCTGTTGGTGACGTCCGTCCTGCTGTTGGTGACGTCCGTCCTGCTGTTGGAGACGTCCGTCCTGCTGTTGGAGACGTCCATCCATCCTGCTGTTGGAGACGTCCATCCATCCTGCTGTTGGAGACGTCCATCCATCCTGCTGTTGGAGACGTCCATCCATCCTGCTGTTGGAGACGTCCATCCATCCTGCTGTTGGAGACGTCCATCCATCCTGCTGTTGGAGACGTCCATCCATCCTGCTGTTGGAGACGTCCATCCATCCTGCTGTTGGAGACGTCCATCCTGCTGTTGGAGACGTCCGTCCTGCTGTTGGAGACGTCCGTCCTGCTGTTGGAGACGTCCATCCTGCTGTTGGAGACGTCCATCCATCCTGCAGTTGGAGACGTCCTGCTGTTGGAGACGTCCATCCTGCTGTTGGAGACGTCCATCCTGCTGTTGGAGACGTCCGTCCTGCTGTTGGAGACGTCCGTCCTGCTGTTGGAGACGTCCATCCATCCTGCTGTTGGAGACGTCCATCCATCCTGCTGTTGGAGACGTCCATCCATCCTGCTGTTGGAGACGTCCATCCATCCTGCTGTTGGAGACGTCCATCCATCCTGCTGTTGGAGACGTCCATCCATCCTGCTGTTGGAGACGTCCGTCCTGCTGTTGGAGACGTCCGTCCTGCTGTTGGAGATGTCCGTCCTGCTGTTGGAGACGTACATCCATCCTGCTGTTGGAGACGTACATCCATCCTGCTGTTGGAGACGTACGTCCATCCTGCTGTTGGAGACGTCCATCCTGCTGTTGGAGACGTCCATCCTGCTGTTGGAGACGTCCATCCTGCTGTTGGAGACGTCCATCCTGCTGTTGGAGACGTCCATCCATCCTGCTGTTGGAGACGTCCATTCATCCTGCTGTTGGAGACGTCCATTCATCCTGCTGTTGGAGACGTCCTTCCATCCTGCTGTTGGAGACGTCCATCCATCCTGCTGTTGGAGACGTCCATCCATCCTGCTGTTGGAGACGTCCATCCTGCTGTTGGAGACGTCCATCCTGCTGTTGGAGACGTCCATCCTGCTGTTGGAGACGTCCTGCTGTTGGAGACGTCCATCCTGCTGTTGGAGACGTCCATCCTGCTGTTGGAGACGTCCGTCCTGCTGTTGGAGACGTCCGTCCTGCTGTTGGAGACGTCCGTCCTGCTGTTGGAGACGTCCATCCTGCTGTTGGAGACGTCCATCCTGCTGTTGGAGACGTCCATCCATCCTGCTGTTGGAGACGTCCTGCTGTTGGAGACGTCCGTCCTGCTGTTGGAGACGTCCGTCCTGCTGTTGGAGACGTCCGTCCTGCTGTTGGAGACGTCCGTCCTGCTGTTGGAGACGTCCATCCATCCTGCTGTTGGAGACGTCCTGCTGTTGGAGACGTCCATCCTGCTGTTGGAGACGTCCATCCTGCTGTTGGAGACGGCCATCCTGCTGTTGGAGACGTCCATCCTGCTTTTGGAGACGTCCATCCTGCTGTTGGAGACGTCCATCCTGCTGTTGGAGACGCCCATCCTGCTGTTGGAGACGCCCATCCTGCTGTTAGACGCCCATCCTGCTGTTAGAGACGTCCTGCTGTTGGAGACGTCCGTCCTGCTGTTGGAGACGTCCGTCCTGCTGTTGGAGACGTCCGTCCTGCTGTTGGAGACGTCCGTCCTGCTGTTGGTGACGTCGGTCCTTCTGTTGGAGACGTCCTGCTGTTGGAGACGTCCATCCTGCTGTTGGAGACGTCCATCCTGTTGTTGGAGACGTCCATCCATCCTGCTGTTGGAGACGTCCTGCTGTTGGAGACGTCCATCCTGCTGTTTTAGACGTCCTGCTGTTGGAGACGTCCATCCTGCTGTTGGAGACGTCCATCCATCCTGCTGTTGGAGACGTCCATTCATCCTGCTGTTGGAGACGTCCATCCATCCTGCTGTTGGAGACGTCCTTCCATCCTGCTTTTGGAGACGTCCATCCATCCTGCTGTTGGAGACGTCCATCCTGCTGTTGGAGACGTCCATCCTGCTGTTGGAGACGTCCATCCTGCTGTTGGACACGTCCATCCTGCTGTTCGAGACGTCCTGCTGTTGGAGACGTCCGTCCTGCTGTTGGTGACGTCCGTCCTGCTGTTGGAGACGTCCTGCTGTTGGAGATGTCCGTCCTGCTGTTGGAGACATCCATCCATCCTGCTGTTGGAGACGTCCATCCATCCTGCTGTTGGAGACGTCTATCCATCCTGCTGTTGGAGACGTCTATCCATCCTGCTGTTGGAGACGTCCATCCATCCTGCTGTTGGAGACGTCCATCCATCCTGCTGTTGGAGACGTCCATCCATCCTGCTGTTGGAGACGTCCATCCATCCTGCTGTTGGAGACGTCCATCCATCCTGCTGTTGGAGACGTCCGTCCTGCTGTTGGAGACGTCCGTTCTGCTGTTGGAGACGTCCGTCCTGCTGTTGGAGACGTCCGTCCTGCTGTTGGAGACGTACATCCATCCTGCTGTTGGAGATGTACATCCTGCTGTTGGAGACGTCCATCCTGCTGTTGGAGACGTCCATCCTGCTGTTGGAGACGTCCATCCTGCTGTTGGAGACGTCCGTCCTGCTGTTGGTGACGTCCGTCCTGCTGTTGGAGCGCGTCCTGCTGTTGGAGACGTCCATCCATCCTGATGTTGGAGACGTCCATCCATCCTGCTGTTGGAGACGTCCACCCATCCTGCTGTTGGAGACGTCCATCCATCCTGCTGTTGGAGACGTCCATCCATCCTGCTGTTGGAGACGTCCATCCATCCTGCTGTTGGAGACGTCCATCCATCCTGCTGATGGAGACGTCCGTCCTGCTGTTGGAGACGTCCGTCCTGCTGTTGGAGATGTCCGTCCTGCTGTTGGAGACGTACATCCATCCTGCTGTTGGAGACGTACATCCATCCTGCTGTTGGAGACGTCCATCCTGCTGTTGGAGACGTCCATCCTGCTGTTGGAGACGTCCATCCTGCTGTTGGAGACGTCTATCCTGCTGTTGGAGACGTCTATCCTGCTGTTGGAGACGTCCTGCTGTTGGAGACGTCCGTCCTGCTGTTGGAGACGTCCGTCCTGCTGTTGGAGACGTCCGTCCTGCTGTTGGAGGCGTCCATCCTGTTGTTGGAGACGTCCATCCATCCTGCTGTTGGAGACGTCCTGCTGTTGGAGACGTCCATCCTGCTGTTGGAGACGTCCTGCTGTTGGAGACGTCCATCCTGCTGTTGGAGACGTCCATCCTGCTGTTGGAGACGTCCATCCTGCTGTTGGAGACGTCCATCCATCCTGCTGTTGGAGAAGTCCATTCATCCTACTGTTGGAGACGTCCATCCATCCTGCTGTTGGAGACGTCCTTCCATCCTGCTCTTGGAGACGTCCATCCATCCTGCTGTTGGAGACGTCCATCCTGCTGTTGGAGACGTCCATCCTGCTGTTGGAGACGTCCATCCTGCTGTTGGAGACGTCCTGCTGTTGGAGACGTCCGTCCTGCTGTTGGAGACGTCCGTCCTGCTGTTGGAGACGTCCGTCCTGCTGTTGGAGACGTCCGTCCTGCTGTTGGAGACTTACATCCATCCTGCTGTTGGAGACGTCCATCCTGCTGTTGGAGACATCCATCCTGCTGTTGGAGACGTCCATCCTGCTGTTGGAGACGTCCATCCTGCTGTTGGAGACGTCCTGCTGTTGGTGACGTCCGTCCTGCTGTTGGAGATGTCCGTCCTGCTGTTGGAGACGTCCGTCCTGCTGTTGGAGACGTCCGTCCTGCTGTTGGAGATGTCCGTCCTGCTGTTGGTGACGTCGGTCCTTCTGTTGGAGACGTCCTGCTGTTGGAGACGTCCATCCTGCTGTTGGAGACGTCCATCCTGTTGTTGGAGACGTCCATCCATCCTGCTGTTGGAGACGTCCTGCTGTTGGAGACGTCCATCCTGCTGTTGGAGACGTCCTGCTGTTGGAGACGTCCATCCTGCTGTTGGAGACGTCCATCCTGCTGTTGGAGACGTCCATCCATCCTGCTGTTGGAGACGTCCATTCATCCTGCTGTTGGAGACGTCCATCTATCCTGCTGTTGGAGACGTCCTTCCATCCTGCTGTTGGAGACGTCCATCCATCCTGCTGTTGGAGACGTCCATCCTGCTGTTGGAGACGTCCATCCTGCTGATGGAGACGTCCTGCTGTTGGAGACGTCCGTCCTGCTGTTGGAGACGTCCGTCCTGCTGTTGGAGACGTCCATCCATCCTGCTGTTGGAGACGTCCATCCATCCTGCTGTTGGAGACGTCCATCCATCCTGCTGTTGGAGACGTCCATCCATCCTGCTGTTGGAGACGTCCATCCATCCTGCTGTTGGAGACGTCCATCCTGCTGTTGGAGACGTCCATCCTGCTGTTGGAGAAGTCTATCCTGCTGTTGGAGACGTCCTGCTGTTGGAGATGTCCGTCCTGCTGTTGGAGACGTCCGTCCTGCTGTTGGAGACGTCCGTCCTGCTGTTGGAGACGTCCGTCCTGCTGTTGGTGACGTCGGTCCTTCTGTTGGAGACGTCCTGCTGTTGGAGACGTCCATCCTGCTGTTGGAGGCGTCCATCCTGTTGTTGGAGACGTCCATCCATCCTGCTGTTGGAGACGTCCTGCTGTTGGAGACGTCCATCCTGCTGTTGGAGACGTCCTGCTGTTGGAGACGTCCATCCTGCTGTTGGAGACGTCCATCCTGCTGTTGGAGACGTCCATCCTGCTGTTGGAGACGTCCATCCATCCTGCTGTTGGAGACGTCCATTCATCCTGCTGTTGGAGACGTCCATCCATCCTGCTGTTGGAGACGTCCTTCCATCCTGCTGTTGGAGACGTCCATCCATCCTGCTGTTGGAGACGTCCATCCTGCTGTTGGAGACGTCCATCCTGCTGTTGGAGACGTCCATCCTGCTGTTGGAGACGTCCTGCTGTTGGAGACGTCCGTCCTGCTGTTGGAGACGTCCGTCCTGCTGTTGGAGACGTCCGTCCTGCTGTTGGAGACGTCCGTCCTGCTGTTGGAGACGTACATCCATCCTGCTGTTGGAGACGTCCATCCTGCTGTTGGAGACATCCATCCTGCTGTTGGAGACGTCCATCCTGCTGTTGGAGACGTCCATCCTGCTGTTGGAGACGTCCTGCTGTTGGTGACGTCCGTCCTGCTGTTGGAGATGTCCGTCCTGCTGTTGGAGACGTCCGTCCTGCTGTTGGAGACGTCCGTCCTGCTGTTGGAGATGTCCGTCCTGCTGTTGGTGACGTCGGTCCTTCTGTTGGAGACGTCCTGCTGTTGGAGACGTCCATCCTGCTGTTGGAGACGTCCATCCTGTTGTTGGAGACGTCCATCCATCCTGCTGTTGGAGACGTCCTGCTGTTGGAGACGTCCATCCTGCTGTTGGAGACGTCCTGCTGTTGGAGACGTCCATCCTGCTGTTGGAGACGTCCATCCTGCTGTTGGAGACGTCCATCCATCCTGCTGTTGGAGACGTCCATTCATCCTGCTGTTGGAGACGTCCATCCATCCTGCTGTTGGAGACGTCCTTCCATCCTGCTGTTGGAGACGTCCATCCATCCTGCTGTTGGAGACGTCCATCCTGCTTTTGGAGACGTCCATCCTGCTGTTGGAGACGTCCATCCTGCTGATGGAGACGTCCTGCTGTTGGAGACGTCCGTCCTGCTGTTGGAGACGTCCGTCCTGCTGTTGGAGACGTCCATCCATCCTGCTGTTGGAGACGTCCATCCATCCTGCTGTTGGAGACGTCCATCCATCCTGCTGTTGGAGACGTCCTGCTGTTGGTGACGTCCGTCCTGCTGTTGGTGACGTCCGTCCTGCTGTTGGAGATGTCCGTCCTGCTGTTGGAGACGTCCATCCATCCTGCTGTTGGAGACGTCCATCCATCCTGCTGTTGGAGAGTTCCATCCATCCTGCTGTTGGAGACGTCCATCCATCCTGCTGTTGGAGACGTCCATCCATCCTGCTGTTGGAGACGTCCATCCATCCTGCTGTTGGAGACGTCCATCCATCCTGCTGTTGGAGACGTCCATCCATCCTGCTGTTGGAGACTTTCATCCATCCTGCTGTTGGAGACGTCCATCCATCCTGCTGTTGGAGACGTCCATCCATCCTGCTGTTGGAGACGTCCATCCATCCTGCTGTTGGAGACGTCCATCCATCCTGCTGTTGGAGACGTCCGTCCTGCTGTTGGAGACGTCCGTCCTGCTGTTGGAGACGTCCGTCCTGCTGTTGGAGATGTCCGTCCTGCTGTTGGAGACGTACGTCCATCCTGCTGTTGGAGACGTACATCCTGCTGTTGGAGACGTCCATCCTGCTGTTGGAGAAGTCCATCCTGCTGTTGGAGACGTCCATCCTGCTGTTGGTGACGTCCGTCCTGCTGTTGGAGACGTCCTGCTGTTGGAGACGTCCATCCATCCTGCTGTTGGAGACGTCCATCCATCCTGCTGTTGGAGACGTCCATCCATCCTGCTGTTGGAGACGTCCATCCATCCTGCTGTTGGAGACGTCCATCCATCCTGCTGTTGGAGACGTCCATCCTGCTGTTGGAGACGGCCATCCTGCTGTTGGAGACGTCCATCCTGCTTTTGGAGACGTCCATCCTGCTGTTGGAGACGTCCATCCTGCTGTTGGAGACGCCCATCCTGCTGTTGGAGACGCCCATCCTGCTGTTGGAGACGTCCGTCCTGCTGTTGGAGACCTCCGTCCTGCTGTTGGAGACGTCCGTCCTGCTGTTGGAGACGTCCATCCTGCTGTTGGAGACGTCCTGCTGTTGGAGACGTCCGTCCTGCTGTTGGAGACGTCCGTCCTGCTGTTGGAGACGTCCATCCATCCTGCTGTTGGAGACGTCCATCCATCCTGCTGTTGGAGACGTCCATCCATCCTGCTGTTGGAGACGTCCTGCTGTTGGTGACGTCCGTCCTGCTGTTGGTGACGTCCGTCCTGCTGTTGGAGATGTCCGTCCTGCTGTTGGAGACGTCCATCCATCCTGCTGTTGGAGACGTCCATCCATCCTGCTGTTGGAGAGTTCCATCCATCCTGCTGTTGGAGACGTCCATCCATCCTGCTGTTGGAGACGTCCATCCATCCTGCTGTTGGAGACGTCCATCCATCCTGCTGTTGGAGACGTCCATCCATCCTGCTGTTGGAGACGTCCATCCATCCTGCTGTTGGAGACTTTCATCCATCCTGCTGTTGGAGACGTCCATCCATCCTGCTGTTGGAGACGTCCATCCATCCTGCTGTTGGAGACGTCCATCCATCCTGCTGTTGGAGACGTCCATCCATCCTGCTGTTGGAGACGTCCATCCATCCTGCTGTTGGAGACGTCCGTCCTGCTGTTGGAGACGTCCGTCCTGCTGTTGGAGATGTCCGTCCTGCTGTTGGAGACGTACGTCCATCCTGCTGTTGGAGACGTACATCCTGCTGTTGGAGACGTCCATCCTGCTGTTGGAGAAGTCCATCCTGCTGTTGGAGACGTCCATCCTGCTGTTGGTGACGTCCGTCCTGCTGTTGGAGACGTCCTGCTGTTGGAGACGTCCATCCATCCTGCTGTTGGAGACGTCCTCAATCCTGCTGTTGGAGACGTCCATCCATCCTGCTGTTGGAGACGTCCATCCATCCTGCTGTTGGAGACGTCCATCCATCCTGCTGTTGGAGACGTCCATCCTGCTGTTGGAGACGGCCATCCTGCTGTTGGAGACGTCCATCCTGCTTTTGGAGACGTCCATCCTGCTGTTGGAGACGTCCATCCTGCTGTTGGAGACGCCCATCCTGCTGTTGGAGACGCCCATCCTGCTGTTGGAGACGTCCGTCCTGCTGTTGGAGACCTCCGTCCTGCTGTTGGAGACGTCCGTCCTGCTGTTGGAGACGTCCGTCCTGCTGTTGGTGACGTCGGTCCTTCTGTTGGAGACGTCCTGCTGTTGGAGACGTCCATCCTGCTGTTGGAGACGTCCATCCTGTTGTTGGAGACGTCCATCCATCCTGCTGTTGGAGACGTCCTGCTGTTGGAGACGTCCATCCTGCTGTTGGAGACGTCCTGCTGTTGGAGACGTTCATCCTGCTGTTTTAGACGTCCTGCTGTTGGAGACGTCCATCCTGCTGTTGGAGACGTCCATCCTGCTGTTGGAGACGTCCATTCATCCTGCTGTTGGAGACGTCCATTCATCCTGCTGTTGGAGACGTCCATCCTGCTGTTGGAGACGTCCATCCTGCTGTTGGAGACGTCCATCCTGCTGTTGGACACGTCCATCCTGCTGTTGGAGACGTCCTGCTGTTGGAGACGTCCGTCCTGCTGTTGGTGACGTCCGTCCTGCTGTTGGAGACGTCCTGCTGTTGGAGATGTCCGTCCTGCTGTTGGAGACATCCATCCATCCTGCTGTTGGAGACGTCCATCCATCCTGCTGTTGGAGACGTCCATCCATCCTGCTGTTGGAGACGTACATCCATCCTGCTGTTGGAGACGTACATCCTGCTGTTGGAGACGTCCATCCTGCTGTTGGAGACGTCCATCCTGCTGTTGGAGACGTCCGTCCTGCTGTTGGTGACGTCCGTCCTGCTGTTGGAGACGTCCTGCTGTTGGAGACGTCCATCCATCCTGCTGTTGGAGACGTCCATCCATCCTGCTGTTGGAGACGTCCGTCCATCCTGCTGTTGGAGACGTTCGTCCATCCTGCTGTTGGAGACGTCCGTCCATCCTGCTGTTGGAGACGTCTGTCCATCCTGCTGTTGGAGACGTCCGTCCATCCTGCTGTTGGAGACGTCCGTCCTGCTGTTGGAGATGTCCGTCCTGCTGTTGGAGACGTACATCCATCCTGCTGTTGGAGACGTCCATCCTGCTGTTGGAGACGTCCATCCTGCTGTTGGAGACGTCCGTCCTGCTGTTGGAGACGTCCGTCCTGCTGTTGGTTACGTCCGTCCTGCTGTTGGTGACGTCCGTCCTGCTGTTGGAGACGTCCATCCATCCTGCTGTTGGAGATGTCCATCCGTCCTGCTGTTGGAGACGTCCATCCGTCCTGCTGTTGGAGACGTCCATCCATCCTGCTGTTGGAGACGTCCGTCCTGCTGTTGGAGACGTCCATCCTGCTGTTGGTGACGTCCATCCTGCTGTTTGTGACGTCCATCCTGCTGTTGGAGACGACCTGCTGTTTGAGATGTCCTGCTGTTGGAGATGTCCGTCCTGCTGTTGGAGACGTCCGTCCTGCTGTTGGAGATGTCCGTCCTGCTGTTGGAGACGTCCGTCCTGCTGTTGGAGACGTCCGTCCTGCTGTTGGAGACGTCCGTCCTGCTGTTGGAGACGTCCATCCTGTTGTTGGAGACGTCCATCCATCCTGCTGTTGGAGACGTCCTGCTGTTGGAGACATCCATCCTGCTGTTGGAGACGTCCATCTTGCTTTTGGAGACGCTCATCCTGCTGTTGGAGACGTCCATCCTGCTGTTGGAGACGCCCATCCTGCTGTTGGAGACGTCCGTCCTGCTGTTGGAGACGTCCGTCCTGCTGTTGGAGACGTCCGTCCTGCTGTTGGAGACGTCCGTCCTGCTGTTGGAGACGTCCGTCCTGCTGTTGGTGACGTCGGTCCTTCTGTTGGAGACGTCCTGCTGTTGGAGACGTCCATCCTGCTGTTGGAGACGTCCATCCTGTTGTTGGAGACGTCCATCCATCCTGCTGTTGGAGACGTCCATCCTGCTGTTGGAGACGTCCATCCTGCTGTTGGAGACGTCCATCCTGCTGTTGGAGACGTCCATCCTGCTGTTGGAGACGTCCATCCTGCTGTTGGAGACGTCCATCCTGCTGTTGGAGACGTCCGTCCTGCTGTTGGTGACGTCCGTCCTGCTGTTGGAGACGTACATCCATCCTGCTGTTGGAGACATACATCCATCCTGCTGTTGGAGACATCCATCCTGCTGTTGGAGACGTCCATCCTGCTGTTGGAGACGTCCATCCTGCTGTTGGAGACGTCCATCCTGCTGTTGGAGACGTCCATCCTTCCGTTGGCGACGTCCTGATGTTGGAGACGTTCATCGTGCTGTTGGTGACGTCCATCCATCCTGCTGTTGGAGACGTCCATCCATCCTGCTGTTGGAGACGTCCGTCCTGCTGTTGGAGACGTCCGTCCTGCTGTTGGAGACGTCCGTCCTGCTGTTGGAGATGTCCATCCTGCTGTTGGAGACGTACATCCATCCTGCTTTTGGAGACGTCCATCCTGCTGTTGGAGACGTCAATCCTGCTGTTGGAGACGTCCTGCTGTTGGAGACGTCCGTCCTGCTGTTGGTGGGAGACGTCCTGCTGTTGGAGACGTCCTGCTGTTGGAGATGTCCGTCCTGCTGTTGGAGACGTCCATCCATCCTGCTGTTGGAGACGTCCGTCCATCCTGCTGTTGGAGACGTTCGTCCATCCTGCTGTTGGAGACGTCCGTCCATCCTGCTGTTGGAGACGTCCGTCCATCCTGCTTTTGGAGACGTCCGTCCATCCTGCTGTTGGAGACGTCCGTCCTGCTGTTGGAGATGTCCGTCCTGCTGTTGGAGACGTACATCCATCCTGCTGTTGGAGACGTCCATCCTGCTGTTGGAGACGTCCATCCTGCTGTTGGAGACGTCCGTCCTGCTGTTGGAGACGTCCGTCCTGCTTTTGGAGACGTCCGTCCTGCTGTTGGTTACGTCCGTCCTGCTGTTGGTGACGTCCGTCCTGCTGTTGGAGACGTCCATCCGTCCTGCTGTTGGAGATGTCCATCCGTCCTGCTGTTGGAGACGTCCATCCGTCCTGCTGTTGGAGACGTCCATCCATCCTGCTGTTGGAGACGTCCGTCCTGCTGTTGGAGACGTCCATCCTGCTGTTGGTGACGTCCATCCTGCTGTTTGTGACGTCCATCCTGCTGTTGGAGACGTCCTGCTGTTTGAGACGTCCTGCTGTTGGAGACGTACATCCATCCTGCTGTTGGAGACATACATCCATCCTGCTGTTGGAGACGTCCATCCTGCTGTTGGAGACGTCCATCCTGCTGTTGGAGACGTCCATCCTTCCGTTGGCGACGTCCTGATGTTGGAGACGTTCATCGTGCTGTTGGTGACGTCCATCCATCCTGCTGTTGGAGACGTCCATCCATCCTGCTGTTGGAGACGTCCGTCCTGCTGTTGGAGACGTCCGTCCTGCTGTTGGAGACGTCCGTCCTGCTGTTGGAGACGTCCGTCCTGCTGTTGGAGATGTCCATCCTGCTGTTGGAGACGTACATCCATCCTGCTGTTGGAGACGTCCATCCTGCTGTTGGAGACGTCCATCCTGCTGTTGGAGACGTCCATCCTTCCGTTGGCGACGTCCTGATGTTGGAGACGTTCATCGTGCTGTTGGTGACGTCCATCCATCCTGCTGTTGGAGACGTCCATCCATCCTGCTGTTGGAGACGTCCGTCCTGCTGTTGGAGACGTCCGTCCTGCTGTTGGAGACGTCCGTCCTGCTGTTGGAGATGTCCATCCTGCTGTTGGAGACGTACATCCATCCTGCTGTTGGAGACGTCCATCCTGCTGTTGGAGACGTCCATCCTGCTGTTGGAGACGTCCTGCTGTTGGAGATGTCCGTCCTGCTGTTGGTGGGAGACGTCCTGCTGTTGGAGACGTCCTGCTGTTGGAGATGTCCGTCCTGCTGTTGGAGACGTCCATCCATCCTGCTGTTGGAGACGTCCGTCCATCCTGCTGTTGGAGACGTTCGTCCATCCTGCTGTTGGAGACGTCCGTCCATCCTGCTGTTGGAGACGTCCGTCCATCCTGCTGTTGGAGACGTCCGTCCATCCTGCTGTTGGAGACGTCCGTCCTGCTGTTGGAGATGTCCGTCCTGCTGTTGGAGACGTACATCCATCCTGCTGTTGGAGACGTCCATCCTGCTGTTGGAGACGTCCATCCTGCTGTTGGAGACGTCCATCCTGCTGTTGGAGACGTCCGTCCTGCTGTTGGAGACGTCCGTCCTGCTGTTGGTTACGTCCGTCCTGCTGTTGGTGACGTCCGTCCTGCTGTTGGAGACGTCCATCCATCCTGCTGTTGGAGATGTCCATCCGTCCTGCTGTTGGAGACGTCCATCCGTCCTGCTGTTGGAGACGTCCATCCATCCTGCTGTTGGAGACGTCCGTCCTGCTGTTGGAGACGTCCATCCTGCTGTTGGTGACGTCCATCCTGCTGTTTGTGACGTCCATCCTGCTGTTGGAGACGTCCTGCTGTTTGAGACGTCCTGCTGTTGGAGATGTCCGTCCTGCTGTTGGAGACGTCCGTCCTGCTGTTGGAGATGTCCGTCCTGCTGTTGGAGACGTCTGTCCTGCTGTTGGAGACGTCCGTCCTGCTGTTGGAGACGTCCGTCCTGCTGTTGGAGACGTCCATCCTGTTGTTGGAGACGTCCATCCATCCTGCTGTTGGAGACGTCCTGCTGTTGGAGACATCCATCCTGCTGTTGGAGATGTCCATCTTGCTTTTGGAGACGCTCATCCTGCTGTTGGAGACGTCCATCCTGCTGTTGGATACGCCCATCCTGCTGTTGGAGACGTCCATCCTGCTGTTGGAGACGTCCGTCCTGCTGTTGGAGACGTCCGTCCTGCTGTTGGAGACGTCCGTCCTGCTGTTGGAGACGTCCGTCCTGCTGTTGGTGACGTCGGTCCTTCTGTTGGAGACGTCCTGCTGTTGGAGACGTCCATCCTGCTGTTGGAGACGTCCATCCTGTTGTTGGAGACGTCCATCCATCCTGCTGTTGGAGACGTCCTGCTGTTGGAGACGTCCATCATGCTGTTGGAGACGTCCATCCTGCTGTTGGAGACGTCCATCCTGCTGTTGGAGACGTCCATCCTGCTGTTGGAGACGTCCATCCATCCTGCTGTTGGAGACGTCCATTCATCCTGCTGTTGGAGACGTCCATTCATCCTGCTGTTGGAGACGTCCATCCATCCTGCTGTTGGAGACGTCCATCCTGCTGTTGGAGACGTCCATCCTGCTGTTGGAGACGTCCTGCTGTTGGAGACGTCCGTCCTGCTGTTGGTGACGTCCGTCCTGCTGTTGGAGACGTACATCCATCCTGCTGTTGGAGACATACATCCATCCTGCTGTTGGAGACGTCCATCCTGCTGTTGGAGACGTCCATCCTGCTGTTGGAGACGTCCATCCTGCTGTTGGAGACGTCCATCCTTCCGTTGGCGACGTCCTGATGTTGGAGACGTTCATCCTGCTGTTGGTGACGTCCATCCATCCTGCTGTTGGAGACGTCCATCCATCCTGCTGTTGGAGACGTCCGTCCTGCTGTTGGAGACGTCCGTCCTGCTGTTGGAGACGTCCGTCCTGCTGTTGGAGATGTCCATCCTGCTGTTGGAGACGTACATCCATCCTGCTGTTGGAGACGTCCATCCTGCTGTTGGAGACGTCCATCCTGCTGTTGGAGACGTCCATCCTGCTGTTGGAGACGTCCGTCCTGCTGTTGGTGGGAGACGTCCTGCTGTTGGAGACGTCCTGCTGTTGGAGATGTCCGTCCTGCTGTTGGAGACGTCCATCCATCCTGCTGTTGGAGACGTCCGTCCATCCTGCTGTTGGAGACGTCCATCCATCCTGCTGTTGGAGACGTCCATCCATCCTGCTGTTGGAGACGTCCATCCTGCTGTTGGAGACGTCCATCCTGCTGTTGGAGACGTCCATCCTGCTGTTGGAGACGTCCATCCTGCTGTTGGAGACGTCCTGCTGTTGGAGACGTCCGTCCTGCTGTTGGTGACGTCCGTCCTGCTGTTGGAGAAGTACATCCATCCTGCTGTTGGAGACATACTTCCATCCTGCTGTTGGAGACGTCCATCCTGCTGTTGGAGACGTCCATCCTGCTGTTGGAGACGTCCATCCTGCTGTTGGAGACGTCCTGCTGTTGGAGACGTCCATCCTGCTGTTGGTGACGTCCATCCATCCTGCTGTTGGAGACGTCCATCCATCCTGCTGTTGGAGATGTCCGTCCTGCTGTTGGAGACGTCCGTCCTGCTGTTGGAGACGTCCGTCCTGCTGTTGGAGATGTCCATCCTGCTGTTGGAGACGTACATCCATCCTGCTGTTGGAGACGTCCATCCTGCTGTTGGAGACGTCCATCCTGCTGTTGGAGACGTCCTGCTGTTGGAGACGTCCATCCTGCTGTTGGTGACGTCCTTCCATCCTGCTGTTGGAGACGTCCATCCATCCTGCTGTTGGAGACGTCCGTCCTGCTGTTGGAGACGTCCATCCTGCTGTTGGAGACGTACATCCATCCTGCTGTTGGAGACGTCCATCCTGCTGTTGGAGACGTCCATCCTGCTGTTGGAGACGTCCTGCTGTTGGAGACGTCCGTCCTGCTGTTGGTGGGAGACGTCCTGCTGTTGGAGACGTCCTGCTGTTGGAGATGTCCGTCCTGCTGTTGGAGACGTCCATCCATCCTGCTGTTGGAGACGTCCGTCCATCCTGCTGTTGGAGACGTCCGTCCATCCTGCTGTTGGAGACGTCCGTCCATCCTGCTGTTGGAGACGTCCGTCCATCCTGCTGTTGGAGACGTACATCCACCCTGCTGTTGGAGACGTCCGTCCTGCTGTTGGAGACGTCCGTCCTGCTGTTGGAGACGTCCATCCTGCTGTTGGAGACGTCCATCCTGCTGTTGGAGACGTCCTGCTGTTGGAGACGTCCGTCCTGCTGTTGGAGACATCCATCCTGTTGTTGGAGACGTCCATCCTGCTGATGGAGACGTCCATCCTGCTGTTGGAGACGTCCATCCTGCTGTTGGAGACGTCCATCCTGCTGTTGGAGACGTCCATCCTGCTGTTGGTGACGTCCATCCTGCTGTTGGTGACGTCCATCCTGCTGTTGGAGACGTCCTGCTGTTTGAGACGTCCTGCTGTTGGAGATGTCCGTCCTGCTGTTGGAGACGTCCGTCCTGCTGTTGGAGACGTCCGTCCTGCTGTTGGAGACGTCCATCCTGCTGTTGGAGACGTCCATCCTGCTGTTGGAGACGTCCTGCTGTTGGAGACGTCCGTCCTGCTGTTGGAGACATCCATCCTGGTGTTGGAGACGTCCATCCTGCTGTTGGAGACGTCCATCCTGCTGTTGGAGACGTCCTGCTGTTGGAGACGTCCGTCCTGCTGTTGGAGACGTCCATCCTGCTGTTGGAGACGTCCATCCTGCTGATGGAGACGTCCATCCTGCTGTTGGAGACGTCCATCCTGCTGTTGGTGACGTCCATCCTGCTGTTGGTGACGTCCATCCTGCTGTTGGAGACGTCCTGCTGTTTGAGACGTCCTGCTATTGGAGATGTCCGTCCTGCTGTTGGAGACGTCCGTCCTGCTGTTGGAGATGTCCGTCCTGCTGTTGGAGACGTCCGTCCTGCTGTTGGAGACGTCCGTCCTGCTGTTGGTGACGTCCGTCCTGCTGTTGGAGACGTCCGTCCTGCTGTTGGAGACGTCCGTCCTGCTGTTGGAGACGTCCATCCATCCTGCTGTTGGAGACGTCCATCCATCCTGCTGTTGGAGACGTCCATCCATCCTGCTGTTGGAGACGTCCATCCATCCTGCTATTGGAGACGTCCATCCATCCTGCTGTTGGAGACGTCCATCCCTCCTGCTGTTGGAGACGTCCATCCATCCTGCTGTTGGAGACGTCCATCCATCCTGCTGTTGGAGACGTCCGTCCTGCTGTTGGAGACGTCCGTCCTGCTGTTGGAGACGTCCGTCCTGCTGTTGGAGACGTACATCCATCCTGCTGTTGGAGACGTCACCATCCTGCTGTTGGAGACGTCCATCCTGCTGTTGGAGACGTCCGTCCTGCTGTTGGAGACGTCCGTCCTGCTGTTGGAGACGTCCGTCCTGCTGTTGGAGACGTCCGTCCTGCTGTTGGAGACGTCCGTCCTTCTGTTGGAGACGTCCTGCTGTTGGAGACGTCCATCCTGCTGTTGGAGACGTCCATCCTGTTGTTGGAGACGTCCATCCATCCTGCTGTTGGAGACGTCCTGCTGTTGGAGACGTCCATCCTGCTGTTTTAGACGTCCTGCTGTTGGAGACGTCCATCCTGCTGTTGGAGACGTCCATTCATCCTGCTGTTGGAGACGTCCATTCATCCTGCTGTTGGAGACGTCCATCCATCCTGCTGTTGGAGACGTCCTTCCATCCTGCTTTTGGAGACGTCCATCCATCCTGCTGTTGGAGACGTCCGTCCTGCTGTTGGAGACGTCCGTCCTGCTGTTGGAGACGTCCATCCTGCTGTTGGAGACGTCCATCCTGCTGTTGGAGACGTCCATCCTGCTGTTGGAGACGTCCATCCTGCTGTTGGACACGTCCATCCTGCTGTTGGAGACGTCCTGCTGTTGGAGACGTCCGTCCTGCTGTTGGTGACGTCCGTCCTGCTGTTGGAGACGTCCTGCTGTTGGAGATGTCCGTCCTGCTGTTGGAGACGTCCATCCATCCTGCTGTTGGAGACGTCCATCCATCCTGCTGTTGGAGACGTCCATCCATCCTGCTGTTGGAGACGTCCATCCATCCTGCTATTAGAGACGTCCATCCATCCTGCTGTTGGAGACGTCCATCCATCCTGCTGTTGGAGACGTCCATCCATCCTGCTGTTGGAGACGTCCATCCAATGCTGTTGGAGACGTCCGTCCTGCTGTTGGAGACGTCCGTCCTGCTGTTGGAGACGTCCGTCCTGCTGTTGGAGACGTACATCCATCCTGCTGTTGGAGACGTCCATCCTGCTGTTGGAGACGTCCATCCTGCTGTTGGAGACGTCCATCCTGCTGTTGGAGACGTCCATCCTGCTGTTGGAGACGTCCGTCCTGCTGTTGGTGACGTCCGTCCTGCTGTTGGAGACGTCCTGCTGTTGGAGACGTCCATCCATCCTGCTGTTGGAGACGTCCATCCATCCTGCTGTTGGAGACGTCCACCCATCCTGCTGTTGGAGACGTCCATCCATCCTGCTGTTGGAGACGTCCATCCATCCTGCTGTTGGAGACGTCCATCCATCCTGCTGTTGGAGACGTCCGTCCTGCTGTTGGAGACGTCCGTCCTGCTGTTGGAGACGTACATCCATCCTGCTGTTGGAGACGTACATCCATCCTGCTGTTGGAGACGTACGTCCATCCTGCTGTTGGAGACGTCCATCCTGCTGTTGGAGACGTCCATCCTGCTGTTGGAGACGTCCATCCTGCTGTTGGAGACGTCCATCCTGCTGTTGGAGACGTCCATCCATCCTGCTGTTGGAGACGTCCATCCATCCTGCTGTTGGAGACGTCCATCCATCCTGCTGTTGGAGACGTCCTTCCATCCTGCTGTTGGAGACGTCCATCCTGCTGTTGGAGACGTCCATCCTGCTGTTGGAGACGTCCATCCTGCTGTTGGAGACGTCCATCCTGCTGTTGGAGACGTCCTGCTGTTGGAGACGTCCGTCCTGCTGTTGGAGACGTCCATCCATCCTGCTGTTGGAGACGTCCATCCATCCTGCTGTTGGAGACGTCCTGCTGTTGGTGACGTCCGTCCTGCTGTTGGTGACGTCCGTCCTGCTGTTGGTGACGTCCGTCCTGCTGTTGGAGACGTCCATCCATCCTGCTGTTGGAGACGTCCATCCATCCTGCTGTTGGAGACGTCCATCCATCCTGCTGTTGGAGACGTCCATCCATCCTGCTGTTGGAGACGTCCATCCATCCTGCTGTTGGAGACGTCCATCCATCCTGCTGTTGGAGACGTCCATCCATCCTGCTGTTGGAGACGTCCATCCATCCTGCTGTTGGAGACGTCCATCCATCCTGCTGTTGGAGACGTCCGTCCTGCTGTTGGAGACGTCCATCCTGCTGTTGGAGACGTCCATCCATCCTGCAGTTGGAGACGTCCTGCTGTTGGAGACGTCCATCCTGCTGTTGGAGACGTCCATCCTGCTGTTGGAGACGTCCATCCTGCTGTTGGACACGTCCATCCTGCTGTTGGAGACGTCCTGCTGTTGGAGACGTCCGTCCTGCTGTTGGTGACGTCCGTCCTGCTGTTGGAGACGTCCTGCTGTTGGAGATGTCCGTCCTGCTGTTGGAGACGTCCATCCATCCTGCTGTTGGAGACGTCCATCCATCCTGCTGTTGGAGACGTCCATCCATCCTGCTGTTGGAGACGTCCATCCATCCTGCTGTTGGAGACGTCCATCCATCCTGCTGTTGGAGACGTCCATCCATCCTGCTGTTGGAGACGTCCATCCATCCTGCTGTTGGAGACGTCCATCCATCCTGCTGTTGGAGACGTCCGTCCTGCTGTTGGAGACGTCCGTCCTGCTGTTGGAGACGTCCGTCCTGCTGTTGGAGACGTCCGTCCTGCTGTTGGAGACGTACATCCATCCTGCTGTTGGAGACGTCCATCCTGCTGTTGGAGACGTCCGTCCTGCTGTTGGAGACGTCCGTCCTGCTGTTGGAGACGTCCGTCCTGCTGTTGGAGACGTCCGTCCTGCTGTTGGAGACGTCCGTCCTGCTGTTGGAGACGTCCGTCCTGCTGTTGGTGACGTCGGTCCTTCTGTTGGAGACGTCCTGCTGTTGGAGACGTCCATCCTGCTGTTGGATACATCCATCCTGTTGTTGGAGACGTCCATCCATCCTGCTGTTGGAGACGTCCTGCTGTTGGAGACGTCCATCCTGCTGTTTTAGACGTCCTGCTGTTGGAGACGTCCATCCTGCTGTTGGAGACGTCCATCCTGCTGTTGGAGACGTCCATTCATCCTGCTGTTGGAGACGTCCATTCATCCTGCTGTTGGAGACGTCCATCCATCCTGCTGTTGGAGACGTCCTTCCATCCTGCTTTTGGAGACGTCCATCCATCCTGCTGTTGGAGACGTCCATCCTGCTGTTGGAGACGTCCATCCTGCTGTTGGAGACGTCCATCCTGCTGTTGGAGACGTCCATCCTGCTGTTGGAGACGTCCGTCCTGCTGTTGGTGACGTCCGTCCTGCTGTTGGAGACGTCCTGCTGTTGGAGACGTCCATCCATCCTGCTGTTGGAGACGTCCATCCATCCTGCTGTTGGAGACGTCCACCCATCCTGCTGTTGGAGACGTCCATCCATCCTGCTGTTGGAGACGTCCATCCATCCTGCTGTTGGAGACGTCCATCCATCCTGCTGTTGGAGACGTCCATCCATCCTGCTGTTGGAGACGTCCGTCCTGCTGTTGGAGATGTCCGTCCTGCTGTTGGAGACGTACGTCCATCCTGCTGTTGGAGACGTACTTCCATCCTGCTGTTGGAGACGCTTCCATCCTGCTGTTGGAGACGTCCATCCTGCTGTTGGAGACGTCCGTCCTGCTGTTGGAGACGTCCATCCTGCTGTTGGAGACGTCCATCCTGCTGTTGGAGACGTCCATCCATCCTGCTGTTGGAGACGTCCATCCATCCTGCTGTTGGAGACGTCCTTCCATCCTGCTGTTGGAGACGTCCATCCTGCTGTTGGAGACGTCCATCCTGCTGTTGGAGACGTCCATCCTGCTGTTGGAGACGTGCTGCTGTTGGAGACGTCCGTCCTGCTGTTGGTGACGTCCGTCCTGCTGTTGGAGACGTCCATCCATCCTGCTGTTGGAGACGTCCATCCATCCTGCTGTTGGAGACGTCCTGCTGTTGGTGGCGTCCGTCCTGCTGTTGGTGACGTCCGTCCTGCTGTTGGTGACGTCCGTCCTGCTGTTGGAGACGTCCGTCCTGCTGTTGGAGACGTCCATCCATCCTGCTGTTGGAGACGTCCATCCATCCTGCTGTTGGAGACGTCCATCCATCCTGCTGTTGGAGACGTCCATCCATCCTGCTGTTGGAGACGTCCATCCATCCTGCTGTTGGAGACGTCCATCCATCCTGCTGTTGGAGACGTCCATCCATCCTGCTGTTGGAGACGTCCATCCATCCTGCTGTTGGAGACGTCCATCCTGCTGTTGGAGACGTCCGTCCTGCTGTTGGAGACGTCCGTCCTGCTGTTGGAGACGTCCATCCTGCTGTTGGAGACGTCCATCCATCCTGCTGTTGGAGACGTCCTGCTGTTGGAGACGTCCATCCTGCTGTTGGAGACGTCCATCCTGCTGTTGGAGACGTCCGTCCTGCTGTTGGAGACGTCCGTCCTGCTGTTGGAGACGTCCATCCATCCTGCTGTTGGAGACGTCCATCCATTGCTGTTGGAGACGTCCATCCATCCTGCTGTTGGAGACGTCCATCCATCCTGCTGTTGGAGACGTCCATCCATCCTGCTGTTGGAGACGTCCATCCACTGCTGTTGGAGACGTCCGTCCTGCTGTTGGAGACGTCCGTCCTGCTGTTGGAGACGTCCGTCCTGCTGTTGGAGACGTACATCCATCCTGCTGTTGGAGACGTACATCCATCCTGCTGTTGGAGACGCGTCCATCCTGCTGTTGGAGACGTCCATCCTGCTGTTGGAGACGTCCATCCTGCTGTTGGAGACGTCCATCCTGCTGTTGGAGACGTCCATCCTGCTGTTGGAGACGTCCATCCATCCTGCTGTTGGAGACGTCCATTCATCCTGCTGTTGGAGACGTCCATTCATCCTGCTGTTGGAGACGTCCTTCCATCCTGCTGTTGGAGACGTCCATCCATCCTGCTGTTGGAGACGTCCATCCATCCTGCTGTTGGAGACGTCCATCCGTCCTGCTGTTGGAGACGTCCATCCTGCTGTTGGAGACGTCCGTCCTGCTGTTGGAGACGTCGTCCTGCTGTTGGAGACGTCCATCCTGCTGTTGGAGACGTCCATCCTGCTGTTGGAGACGTCCGTCCTGCTGTTGGAGACGTCCGTCCTGCTGTTGGAGACGTCCGTCCTGCTGTTGGAGACGTCCATCCTGCTGTTGGAGACGTCCATCCTGCTGTTGGAGACGTCCATCCATCCTGCTGTTGGAGAACGTCCTGCTGTTGGAGACGTCCGTCCTGCTGTTGGAGACGTCCGTCCTGCTGTTGGAGACGTCCGTCCTGCTGTTGGAGACGTCCGTCCTGCTGTTGGAGACGTCCATCCATCCTGCTGTTGGAGACGTCCTGCTGTTGGAGACGTCCATCCTGCTGTTGGAGACGTCCATCCTGCTGTTGGAGACGGCCATCCTGCTGTTGGAGACGTCCATCCTGCTGTTGGAGACGTCCATCCTGCTGTTGGAGACGTCCGTCCTGCTGTTGGAGACGCCCATCCTGCTGTTGGAGACGTCCATCCTGCTGTTGGAGACGTCCCCATCCTGCTGTTAGAGACGTCCTGCTGTTGGAGACGTCCGTCCTGCTGTTGGAGACGTCCGTCCTGCTGTTGGAGACGTCCGTCCTGCTGTTGGAGACGTCCGTCCTGCTGTTGGTGACGTCCGTCCTTCTGTTGGAGACGTCCTGCTGTTGGAGACGTCCATCCTGCTGTTGGAGACGTCCATCCTGTTGTTGGAGACGTCCATCCATCCTGCTGTTGGAGACGTCCTGCTGTTGGAGACGTCCATCCTGCTGTTTTAGACGTCCTTGCTGTTGGAGACGTCCATCCTGCTGTTGGAGACGTCCATCCATCCTGCTGTTGGAGACGTCCATTCATCCTGCTGTTGGAGACGTCCATCCATCCTGCTGTTGGAGACGTCCTTCCATCCTGCTGTTGGAGACGTCCATCCATCCTGCTGTTGGAGACGTCCTCATCCTGCTGTTGGAGACGTCCATCCATGCTGTTGGAGACGTCCATCCTGCTGTTGGACACGTCCATCCTGCTGTTGGAGACGTCCATCCTGCTGTTGGAGACGTCCGTCCTGCTGTTGGTGACGTCCGTCCTGCTGTTGGAGACGTCCTGCTGTTGGAGACGTCCGTCCTGCTGTTGGAGACGTCCATCCACCTGCTGTTGGAGACGTCCATCCATCCTGCTGTTGGAGACGTCATCCATCCTGCTGTTGGAGACGTCCATCCATCCTGCTGTTGGAGACGTCCATCCCTGCTGTTGGAGACGTCCATCCATCCTGCTGTTGGAGACGTCCATCCACCTGCTGTTGGAGACGTCCATCCATCCTGCTGTTGGAGACGTCCATCCATCCTGCTGTTGGAGACGTCCGTCCTGCTGTTGGAGACGTCCGTCCTGCTGTTGGAGACGTCCGTCCTGCTGTTGGAGACGTCCGTCCTGCTGTTGGAGACGTACATCCATCCTGCTGTTGGAGACGTACATCCTGCTGTTGGAGACGTCCATCCTGCTGTTGGAGACGTCCATCCTGCTGTTGGAGACGTCCATCCTGCTGTTGGAGACGTCCGTCCTGCTGTTGGTGACGTCCGTCCTGCTGTTGGAGACGTCCTGCTGTTGGAGACGTCCATCCATCCTGCTGTTGGAGACGTCCATCCATCCTGCTGTTGGAGACGTCCACCCATCCTGCTGTTGGAGACGTCCATCCATCCTGCTGTTGGAGACGTCCATCCATCCTGCTGTTGGAGACGTCCATCCATCCTGCTGTTGGAGACGTCCATCCATCCTGCTGTTGGAGACGTCCGTCCTGCTGTTGGAGACGTCCGTCCTGCTGTTGGAGATGTCCGTCCTGCTGTTGGAGACGTACATCCATCCTGCTGTTGGAGACGTACATCCATCCTGCTGTTGGAGACGTCCATCCTGCTGTTGGAGACGTCCATCCTGCTGTTGGAGACGTCCATCCTGCTGTTGGAGACGTCCATCCTGCTGTTGGAGACGTCCATCCTGCTGTTGGAGACGTCCTCCTGCTGTTGGAGACGTCCGTCCTGCTGTTGGAGACGTCCGTCCTGCTGTTGGAGACGTCCGTCCTGCTGTTGGAGACGTCCATCCTGCTGTTGGAGACGTCCATCCATCCTGCTGTTGGAGACGTCCTGCTGTTGGAGACGTCCATCCTGCTGTTGGAGACGTCCTGCTGTTGGAGACGTCCATCCTGCTGTTGGAGACGTCCATCCTGCTGTTGGAGACGTCCATCCTGCTGTTGGAGACGTCCATCCATCCTGCTGTTGGAGACGTCCATTCATCCTGCTGTTGGAGACGTCCATCCATCCTGCTGTTGGAGACGTCCTTCCATCCTGCTGTTGGAGACGTCCATCCATCCTGCTGTTGGAGACGTCCATCCTGCTGTTGGAGACGTCCATCCTGCTGTTGGAGACGTCCATCCTGCTGTTGGAGACGTCCTGCTGTTGGAGACGTCCGTCCTGCTGTTGGAGACGTCCGTCCTGCTGTTGGAGACGTCCGTCCTGCTGTTGGAGACGTCCGTCCTGCTGTTGGAGACTTACATCCATCCTGCTGTTGGAGACGTCCATCCTGCTGTTGGAGACGTCCATCCTGCTGTTGGAGACGTCCATCCTGCTGTTGGAGACGTCCATCCTGCTGTTGGAGACGTCCTCCTGCTGTTGGTGACGTCCGTCCTGCTGTTGGAGATGTCCGTCCTGCTGTTGGAGACGTCCGTCCTGCTGTTGGAGACGTCCGTCCTGCTGTTGGAGATGTCCGTCCTGCTGTTGGTGACGTCGGTCCTTCTGTTGGAGACGTCCTGCTGTTGGAGACGTCCATCCTGCTGTTGGAGACGTCCATCCTGTTGTTGGAGACGTCCATCCATCCTGCTGTTGGAGACGTCCTGCTGTTGGAGACGTCCATCCTGCTGTTGGAGACGTCCTTGCTGTTGGAGACGTCCATCCTGCTGTTGGAGACGTCCATCCTGCTGTTGGAGACGTCCATCCATCCTGCTGTTGGAGACGTCCATTCATCCTGCTGTTGGAGACGTCCATCCATCCTGCTGTTGGAGACGTCCTTCCATCCTGCTGTTGGAGACGTCCATCCATCCTGCTGTTGGAGACGTCCATCCTGCTTTTGGAGACGTCCATCCTGCTGATGGAGACGTCCTGCTGTTGGAGACGTCCGTCCTGCTGTTGGAGACGTCCGTCCTGCTGTTGGAGACGTCCATCCATCCTGCTGTTGGAGACGTCCATCCATCCTGCTGTTGGAGACGTCCATCCATCCTGCTGTTGGAGACGTCCATCCATCCTGCTGTTGGAGACGTCCATCCATCCTGCTGTTGGAGACGTCCATCCTGCTGTTGGAGACGTCCATCCTGCTGTTGGAGACGTCCATCCTGCTGTTGGAGACGTCCTGCTGTTGGAGACGTCCGTCCTGCTGTTGGAGACGTCCGTCCTGCTGTTGGAGACGTCCGTCCTGCTGTTGGAGACGTCCGTCCTGCTGTTGGTGACGTCGGTCCTTCTGTTGGAGACGTCCTGCTGTTGGAGACGTCCATCCTGCTGTTGGAGGCGTCCATCCTGTTGTTGGAGACGTCCATCCATCCTGCTGTTGGAGACGTCCTGCTGTTGGAGACGTCCATCCTGCTGTTGGAGACGTCCTGCTGTTGGAGACGTCCATCCTGCTGTTGGAGACGTCCATCCTGCTGTTGGAGACGTCCATCCTGCTGTTGGAGACGTCCATCCATCCTGCTGTTGGAGACGTCCATTCATCCTGCTGTTGGAGACGTCCATCCATCCTGCTGTTGGAGACGTCCTTCCATCCTGCTGTTGGAGACGTCCATCCATCCTGCTGTTGGAGACGTCCATCCTGCTGTTGGAGACGTCCATCCTGCTGTTGGAGACGTCCATCCTGCTGTTGGAGACGCGTCCTGCTGTTGGAGACGTCCGTCCTGCTGTTGGAGACGTCCGTCCTGCTGTTGGAGACGTCCGTCCTGCTGTTGGAGACGTCCGTCCTGCTGTTGGAGACGTACATCCATCCTGCTGTTGGAGACGTCCATCCTGCTGTTGGAGACATCCATCCTGCTGTTGGAGACGTCCATCCTGCTGTTGGAGACGTCCATCCTGCTGTTGGAGACGTCCTGCTGTTGGTGACGTCCGTCCTGCTGTTGGAGACGTCCGTCCTGCTGTTGGAGACGTCCGTCCTGCTGTTGGAGACGTCCGTCCTGCTGTTGGAGACGTCCGTCCTGCTGTTGGTGACGTCGGTCCTTCTGTTGGAGACGTCCTGCTGTTGGAGACGTCCATCCTGCTGTTGGAGACGTCCATCCTGTTGTTGGAGACGTCCATCCATCCTGCTGTTGGAGACGTCCTGCTGTTGGAGACGTCCATCCTGCTGTTGGAGACGTCCTGCTGTTGGAGACGTCCATCCTGCTGTTGGAGACGTCCATCCTGCTGTTGGAGACGTCCATCCATCCTGCTGTTGGAGACGTCCATTCATCCTGCTGTTGGAGACGTCCATCCATCCTGCTGTTGGAGACGTCCTTCCATCCTGCTGTTGGAGACGTCCATCCATCCTGCTGTTGGAGACGTCCATCCTGCTGTTGGAGACGTCCATCCTGCTGTTGGAGACGTCCGTCCTGCTGTTGGAGAGCGTCCGTCCTGCTGTTGGAGACGTCCGTCCTGCTGTTGGAGACGTCCATCCATCCTGCTGTTGGAGACGTCCATCCATCCTGCTGTTGGAGACGTCCATCCATCCTGCTGTTGGAGACGTCCTGCTGTTGGGACGTCCGTCCTGCTGTTGGTGACGTCCGTCCTGCTGTTGGAGACGTCCGTCCTGCTGTTGGAGACGTCCATCCCTGCTGTTGGAGACGTCCATCCATCCTGCTGTTGGAGAGTTCCATCCATCCTGCTGTTGGAGACGTCCATCCATCCTGCTGTTGGAGACGTCCATCCATCCTGCTGTTGGAGACGTCCATCCATCCTGCTGTTGGAGACGTCCATCCATCCTGCTGTTGGAGACGTCCATCCATCCTGCTGTTGGAGACGTTCATCCATCCTGCTGTTGGAGACGTCCATCCATCCTGCTGTTGGAGACGTCCATCCATCCTGCTGTTGGAGACGTCCATCCATCCTGCTGTTGGAGACGTCCATCCATCCTGCTGTTGGAGACGTCCGTCCTGCTGTTGGAGACGTCCGTCCTGCTGTTGGAGACGTCCGTCCTGCTGTTGGAGACGTCCGTCCTGCTGTTGGAGACGTACGTCCATCCTGCTGTTGGAGACGTCCATCCTGCTGTTGGAGACGTCCATCCTGCTGTTGGAGACGTCCATCCTGCTGTTGGAGACGTCCATCCTGCTGTTGGTGACGTCCGTCCTGCTGTTGGAGACGTCCTCCTGCTGTTGGAGACGTCCATCCATCCTGCTGTTGGAGACGTCCTCCATCCTGCTGTTGGAGACGTCCATCCATCCTGCTGTTGGAGACGTCCATCCATCCTGCTGTTGGAGACGTCCATCCATCCTGCTGTTGGATACGTCCATCCTGCTGTTGGAGACGTCCATCCTGCTGTTGGAGACGTCCATCCTGCTGTTGGAGACGTCCATCCTGCTGTTGGAGACGTCCATCCTGCTGTTGGAGACGCCCATCCTGCTGTTGGAGACGTCCATCCTGCTGTTGGAGACGTCCGTCCTGCTGTTGGAGACGTCCGTCCTGCTGTTGGAGGCGTCCGTCCTGCTGTTGGAGACGTCCATCCTGCTGTTGGAGACGTCCTGCTGTTGGAGACGTCCGTCCTGCTGTTGGAGACGTCCGTCCTGCTGTTGGAGACGTCCATCCATCCTGCTGTTGGAGACGTCCATCCATCCTGCTGTTGGAGACGTCCATCCATCCTGCTGTTGGAGACGTCCGTCCTGCTGTTGGTGACGTCCGTCCTGCTGTTGGTGACGTCCGTCCTGCTGTTGGAGATGTCCGTCCTGCTGTTGGAGACGTCCATCCATCCTGCTGTTGGAGACGTCCATCCATCCTGCTGTTGGAGAGTTCCGTCCATCCTGCTGTTGGAGACGTCCATCCATCCTGCTGTTGGAGACGTCCATCCATCCTGCTGTTGGAGACGTCCATCCATCCTGCTGTTGGAGACGTCCATCCATCCTGCTGTTGGAGACGTCCATCCATCCTGCTGTTGGAGACGTCCGTCCATCCTGCTGTTGGAGACGTCCATCCATCCTGCTGTTGGAGACGTCCATCCATCCTGCTGTTGGAGACGTCCATCCATCCTGCTGTTGGAGACGTCCGTCCATCCTGCTGTTGGAGACGTCCGTCCATCCTGCTGTTGGAGACGTCCGTCCTGCTGTTGGAGACGTCCGTCCTGCTGTTGGAGACGTCCGTCCTGCTGTTGGAGACGTACGTCCATCCTGCTGTTGGAGACGTCCATCCTGCTGTTGGAGACGTCCATCCTGCTGTTGGAGACGTCCATCCTGCTGTTGGAGACGTCCATCCGTCCTGCTGTTGGTGACGTCCGTCCTGCTGTTGGAGGCGTCCTCTGCTGTTGGAGACGTCCATCCCTGCTGTTGGAGACGTCCTCATCCTGCTGTTGGAGACGTCCATCCTTGCTGTTGGAGACGTCCATCCATCCTGCTGTTGGAGACGTCCATCCATCCTGCTGTTGGAGACGTCCATCCTTGCTGTTGGAGACGTCCGTCCTGCTGTTGGAGACGTCCATCCTGCTGTTGGAGACGTCCATCCTGCTGTTGGAGACGTCCGTCCTGCTGTTGGAGACGTCCGTCCTGCTGTTGGAGACGTCCATCCTGCTGTTGGAGACGTCCGTCCTGCTGTTGGAGACGTCCGTCCTGCTGTTGGAGACGTCCGTCCTGCTGTTGGAGACGTCCGTCCTGCTGTTGGTGACGTCGGTCCTTCTGTTGGAGACGTCCTGCTGTTGGAGACGTCCATCCTGCTGTTGGAGACGTCCATCCTGCTGTTGGAGACGTCCATCCATCCTGCTGTTGGAGACGTCCTGCTGTTGGAGACGTCCGTCCTGCTGTTGGAGACGTCCGTCCTGCTGTTGGAGACGTCCGTCCTGCTGTTGGAGACGTCCGCTGTTGGAGACGTCCATCCTGCTGTTGGAGACGTCCGTCCTGCTGTTGGAGACGTCCTTCATCCTGCTGTTGGAGACGTCCATTCATCCTGCTGTTGGAGACGTCCATCCTGCTGTTGGAGACGTCCATCCTGCTGTTGGAGACGTCCATCCTGCTGTTGGAGACGTCCATCCTGCTGTTGGAGACGTCCTGCTGTTGGAGACGTCCGTCCTGCTGTTGGTGGCGTCCGTCCTGCTGTTGGAGACGTCCTGTGTGGAGACGTCCGTCCTGCTGTTGGAGACGTCCATCCATCCTGCTGTTGGAGACGTCCATCCATCCTGCTGTTGGAGACGTCCATCCATCCTGCTGTTGGAGACGTCCCGTCCTGCTGTTGGAGACGTCCGTCCTGCTGTTGGAGACGTCCATCCTGCTGTTGGAGACGTCCATCCTGCTGTTGGAGACGTCCGTCCTGCTGTTGGAGACGTCCGTCCGTTGCTGTTGGAGACGTCCGTCCTGCTGTTGGAGACGTCCATCCGTCCTGCTGTTGGAGACGTCCGTCCCCTGCTGTTGGAGACGTCCGTCCACTGCTGTTGGAGACGTCCGTCCCTGCTGTTGGAGACGTCCGTCCTCCTGCTGTTGGAGACGTCCGTCCTGCTGTTGGAGACGTCCGTCCATCCTGCTGTTGGAGACGTCCGTCCTGCTGTTGGAGACGTCCGTCCTGCTGTTGGAGACGTCCGTCCTGCTGTTGGAGACGTCCTGCTGTTGGAGACGTCCATCCTGCTGTTGGAGACGTCCATCATGCTGTTGGAGACGTCCGTCCTGCTGTTGGTTACGTCCGTCCTGCTGTTGGTTACGTCCGTCCTGCTGTTGGAGACGTCCATCCATCCTGCTGTTGGAGATGTCCATCCATCCTGCTGTTGGAGACGTCCATCCGTCCTGCTGTTGGAGACGTCCATCCGTCCTGCTGTTGGAGACGTCCGTCCTGCTGTTGGAGACGTCCGTCCTGCTGTTGGAGACGTCCGTCCTGCTGTTGGAGACGTCCGTCCTGCTGTTGGAGACGTCCGTCCTGCTGTTGGAGACGTCCGTCCTGCTGTTGGAGACGTCCATCCTGCTGTTGGAGACGTCCATCCTGCTGTTGGAGACGTCCTGCTGTTGGAGATGTACGTCCTGCTGTTGGAGACGTCCGTCCTGCTGTTGGAGACGTCCGTCCTGCTGATGGAGACGTCCATCCTGCTGTTGGAGACGTCCGTCCTGCTGTTGGAGACGTATGTCCTGCTGTTGGGGACGTCCGTCCTGCTGTTGGAGACGTCCGTCCTGCTGTTGGTGACGTCCATCCTGCTGTTGGAGACGTCCTGCTGTTGGAGACGTCCTGCTGTTGGAGATGTCCGTCCTGCTGTTGGAGACGTCCGTCCTGCTGTTGGAGACGTCCGTCCTGCTGTTGGAGACGTCCATCCTGCTGTTGGAGACGTCCATCCTGCTGTTGGAGACGTCCATCCATCCTGCTGTTGGAGACGTCCTGCTGTTGGAGACGTCCGTCCTGCTGTTGGAGACGTCCGTCCTGCTGTTGGACAAGTCCGTCCTGCTGTTGGAGACGTCCGTCCTGCTGTTGGTGACGTCGGTCCTTCTGTTGGAGACGTCCTGCTGTTGGAGACGTCCATCCTGCTGTTGGAGACGTCCATCCTGTTGTTGGAGACGTCCATCCATCCTGCTGTTGGAGACGTCCTGCTGTTGGAGACGTCCATCCTGCTGTTGGAGACGTCCATCCTGCTGTTGGAGACGTCCATCCTGCTGTTGGAGACGTCCATCCATCCTGCTGTTGGAGACGTCCATTCATCCTGCTGTTGGAGACGTCCATTCATCCTGCTGTTGGAGACGTCCATCCATCCTGCTGTTGGAGACGTCCTTCCATCCTGCTGTTGGAGACGTCCTTCCATCCTGCTGTTGGAGACGTCCATCCATCCTGCTGTTGGAGACGTCCATCCATCCTGCTGTTGGAGACGTCCATCCTGCTGTTGAAGACGTCCATCCTGCTTTTGGAGACGTCCATCCTGCTGTTGGAGACCTCCTGCTGTTGGAGACGTCCGTCCTGCTGTTGGTGACGTCCGTCCTGCTGTTGGAGACTTTACATCCATCCTGCTGTTGGAGACGTACATCCATCCTGCTGTTGGAGACGTCCATCCTGCTGTTGGAGACGTCCATCCTGCTGTTGGAGACGTCCTGCTTTTGGAGACGTCCGTCCTGCTGTTGGTGACGTCCATCCATCCTGCTGTTGGAGACGTCCATCCATCCTGCTGTTGGAGACGTCCGTCCTGCTGTTGGAGACGTCCGTCCTGCTGTTGGAGACGTCCGTCCTGCTGTTGGAGATGTCCATCCTGCTGTTGGAGACGTACATCCATCCTGCTGTTGGAGACGTCCATCCTGCTGTTGGAGACGTCCATCCTGCTGTTGGAGACGTCCTGCTGTTGGAGACGTCCGTCCTGCTGTTGGTGGGAGACGTCCTGCTGTTGGAGACGTCCTGCTGTTGGAGATGTCCGTCCTGCTGATGGAGACGTCCATCCATCCTGCTGTTGGAGACGTCCATCCATCCTGCTGTTGGAGACGTCCGTCCATCCTGCTGTTGGAGACGTCCGTCCATCCTGCTGTTGGAGACGTCCGTCCATCCTGCTGTTGGAGACGTCCGTCCATCCTGCTGTTGGAGACGTCCGTCCATCCTGCTGTTGGAGACGTCCGTCCATCCTGCTGTTGGAGACGTCCGTCCATCCTGCTGTTGGAGACGTCCGTCCTGCTGTTGGAGACGTCCGTCCTGCTGTTGGAGACGTACATCCATCCTGCTGTTGGAGACGTCCATCCTGCTGTTGGAGACGTCCATCCTGCTGTTGGAGACGTCCATCCTGCTGTTGGAGACGTCCATCCTGCTGTTGGAGACGTCCTGCTGTTGGAGACGTCCGTCCTGCTGTTGGTGACGTCCGTCCTGCTGTTGGAGACGTCCTGTTGTTGGAGACGTCCATCCGTTCTGCTGTTGGAGATGTCCATCCGTCGTGCTGTTGGAGACGTCCATCCGTCCTGCTGTTGGAGACGTCCATCCGTCCTGCTGTTGGAGACGTCCGTCCTGCTGTTGGAGACGTCCGTCCTGCTGTTGGAGACGTCCGTCCTGCTGTTGGAGACGTCCTTCCTGCTGTTGGAGACGTCCGTCCTGCTGTTGGAGACGTCCGTCCTGCTGTTGGAGACGTCCGTCCTGCTGTTGGAGACGTCCGTCCTGCTGTTGGAGACGTCCGTCCTGCTGTTGGAGACGTCCTGCTGTTGGAGACGTCCATCCTGCTGTTGGAGACGTCCATCCTGCTGTTGGAGACGTCCATCCATCCTGCTGTTGGAGACGTCCTGCTGTTGGAGACGTCCGTCCTGCTGTTGGAGACGTCCGTCCTGCTGTTGGAGAAGTCCGTCCTGCTGTTGGAGACGTCCGTCCTGCTGTTGGTGACGTCGGTCCTTCTGTTGGAGACGTCCTGCTGTTGGAGACGTCCATCCTGCTGTTGGAGACGTCCATCCTGTTGTTGGAGACGTCCATCCATCCTGCTGTTGGAGACGTCCTGCTGTTGGAGACGTCCATCCTGCTGTTGGAGACGTCCATCCTGCTGTTGGAGACGTCCATCCTGCTGTTGGAGACGTCCATCCATCCTGCTGTTGGAGACGTCCATTCATCCTGCTGTTGGAGACGTCCATTCATCCTGCTGTTGGAGACGTCCATCCATCCTGCTGTTGGAGACGTCCATCCTGCTGTTGGAGACGTCCTGCTGTTGGAGACGTCCGTCCTGCTGTTGGTGACGTCCGTCCTGCTGTTGGAGACGTCCTGTTGTTGGAGACGTCCATCCGTTCTGCTGTTGGAGATGTCCATCCGTCGTGCTGTTGGAGACGTCCATCCGTCCTGCTGTTGGAGACGTCCATCCGTCCTGCTGTTGGAGACGTCCGTCCTGCTGTTGGAGACGTCCGTCCTGCTGTTGGAGACGTCCGTCCTGCTGTTGGAGACGTACTTCCTGCTGTTGGAGACGTACGTCCTGCTGTTGGAGACGTCCGTCCTGCTGTTGGAGACGTCCGTCCTGCTGTTGGAGACGTCCGTCCTGCTGTTGGAGACGTCCGTCCTGCTGTTGGAGACGTCCTGCTGTTGGAGACGTCCATCCTGCTGTTGGAGACGTCCATCCTGCTGTTGGAGACGTCCATCCATCCTGCTGTTGGAGACGTCCTGCTGTTGGAGACGTCCGTCCTGCTGTTGGAGACGTCCGTCCTGCTGTTGGACAAGTCCGTCCTGCTGTTGGAGACGTCCGTCCTGCTGTTGGTGACGTCGGTCCTTCTGTTGGAGACGTCCTGCTGTTGGAGACGTCCATCCTGCTGTTGGAGACGTCCATCCTGTTGTTGGAGACGTCCATCCATCCTGCTGTTGGAGACGTCCTGCTGTTGGAGACGTCCATCCTGCTGTTGGAGACGTCCATCCTGCTGTTGGAGACGTCCATCCTGCTGTTGGAGACGTCCATCCATCCTGCTGTTGGAGACGTCCATTCATCCTGCTGTTGGAGACGTCCATTCATCCTGCTGTTGGAGACGTCCATCCATCCTGCTGTTGGAGACGTCCTTCCATCCTGCTGTTGGAGACGTCCTTCCATCCTGCTGTTGGAGACGTCCTTCCATCCTGCTGTTGGAGACGTCCATCCATCCTGCTGTTGGAGACGTCCATCCTGCTGTTGAAGACGTCCATCCTGCTTTTGGAGACGTCCATCCTGCTGTTGGAGACCTCCTGCTGTTGGAGACGTCCGTCCTGCTGTTGGTGACGTCCATCCTGCTGTTGGAGACGTCCTGCTTTTGGAGACGTCCTTCCTGCTTTTGGGACGTCCATCCATCCTGCTGTTGGAGACGTCCATCCATCCTGCTGTTGGAGACGTCCGTCCTGCTGTTGGAGACGTCCGTCCTGCTGTTGGAGACGTCCGTCCTGCTGTTGGAGACGTCCATCCTGCTGTTGGAGACGTACATCCATCCTGCTGTTGGAGACGTCCATCCTGCTGTTGGAGACGTCCATCCTGCTGTTGGAGACGTCCATCCTGCTGTTGGAGACGTCCGTCCTGCTGTTGGTGGGAGACGTCCTGCTGTTGGAGACGTCCTGCTGTTGGAGATGTCCGTCCTGCTGTTGGAGACGTCCATCCATCCTGCTGTTGGAGACGTCCGTCCATCCTGCTGTTGGAGACGTCCGTCCATCCTGCTGTTGGAGACGTCCGTCCATCCTGCTGTTGGAGACGTCCGTCCATCCTGCTGTTGGAGACGTCCGTCCATCCTGCTGTTGGAGACGTCCGTCCATCCTGCTGTTGGAGACGTCCGTCCATCCTGCTGTTGGAGACGTCCGTCCTGCTGTTGGAGACGTCCGTCCTGCTGTTGGAGACGTCATCCATCCTGCTGTTGGAGACGTCCATCCTGCTGTTGGAGACGTCCATCCTGCTGTTGGAGACGTCCATCCTGCTGTTGGAGACGTCCATCCTGCTGTTGGAGACGTCCTGCTGTTGGAGACGTCCGTCCTGCTGTTGGTGACGTCCGTCCTGCTGTTGGAGACGTCCTGCTGTTGGAGACGTCCATCCGTTCTGCTGTTGGAGACGTCCATCCGTCGTGCTGTTGGAGACGTCCATCCGTCCTGCTGTTGGAGACGTCCATCCGTCCTGCTGTTGGAGACGTCCGTCCTGCTGTTGGAGACGTCCGTCCTGCTGTTGGAGACGTCCGTCCTGCTGTTGGAGACGTACTTCCTGCTGTTGGAGACGTCCGTCCTGCTGTTGGAGACGTCCGTCCTGCTGTTGGAGACGTCCGTCCTGCTGTTGGAGACGTCCGTCCTGCTGTTGGAGACGTCCGTCCTGCTGTTGGAGACGTCCTGCTGTTGGAGACGTCCATCCATTCTGCTGTTGGAGACGTCCATCCGTCGTGCTGTTGGAGACGTCCATCCGTCCTGCTGTTGGAGACGTCCATCCGTCCTGCTGTTGGAGACGTCCGTCCTGCTGTTGGAGACGTCCGTCCTGCTGTTGGAGACGTCCGTCCTGCTGTTGGAGACGTCCGTCCTGCTGTTGGTGACGTCCATCCTGCTGTTGGAGACGTCCTGCTGTTGGAGACGTCCTGCTGTTGGAGATGTCCGTCCTGCTGTTGGAGACGTCCGTCCTGCTGTTGGAGACGTCCGTCCTGCTGTTGGAGACGTCCATCCTGCTGTTGGAGACGTCCATCCTGCTGTTGGAGACGTCCATCCTGTTGTTGGAGACGTCCATCCATCCTGCTGTTGGAGACGCCGTCCTGCTGTTGGAGACGTCCATCCTGCTGTTGGAGACGTCCATCCTGCTGTTGGAGACGTCCATCCTGCTGTTGGAGACGTCCGTCCTGCTGTTGGACAAGTCCGTCCTGCTGTTGGAGACGTCCGTCCTGCTGTTGGTGACGTCGGTCCTTCTGTTGGAGACGTCCTGCTGTTGGAGACGTCCATCCTGCTGTTGGAGACGTCCATCCTGTTGTTGGAGACGTCCATCCTGCTGTTGGAGACGTCCATCCTGCTGTTGGAGACGTCCATCCTGCTGTTGGAGACGTCCATCCATCCTGCTGTTGGAGACGTCCATTCATCCTGCTGTTGGAGACGTCCATTCATCCTGCTGTTGGAGACGTCCATCCATCCTGCTGTTGGAGACGTCCTTCCATCCTGCTGTTGGAGACGTCCTTCCATCCTGCTGTTGGAGACGTCCATCCATCCTGCTGTTGGAGACGTCCATCCATCCTGCTGTTGGAGACGTCCATCCTGCTGTTGGAGACGTCCATCCTGCTTTTGGAGACGTCCATCCTGCTGTTGGAGACGTCCTGCTGTTGGAGACGTCCGTCCTGCTGTTGGTGACGTCCGTCCTGCTGTTGGAGACTTTACATCCATCCTGCTGTTGGAGACGTACATCCATCCTGCTGTTGGAGACGTCCATCCTGCTGTTGGAGACGTCCATCCTGCTGTTTTAGACGTCCATCCTGCTGTTGGAGACGTCCTGCTTTTGGAGACGTCCGTCCTGCTGTTGGTGACGTCCATCCATCCTGCTGTTGGAGACGTCCATCCATCCTGCTGTTGGAGACGTCCGTCCTGCTGTTGGAGACGTCCGTCCTGCTGTTGGAGATGTCCGTCCTGCTGTTGGAGATGTCCATCCTGCTGTTGGAGACGTACATCCATCCTGCTGTTGGAGACGTCCATCCTGCTGTTGGAGACGTCCATCCTGCTGTTGGAGACGTCCTGCTGTTGGAGACGTCCGTCCTGCTGTTGGTGGGAGACGTCCTGCTGTTGGAGACGTCCTGCTGTTGGAGATGTCCGTCCTGCTGATGGAGACGTCCATCCATCCTGCTGTTGGAGACGTCCGTCCATCCTGCTGTTGGAGACGTCCGTCCATCCTGCTGTTGGAGACGTCCGTCCATCCTGCTGTTGGAGACGTCCGTCCCCTGCTGTTGGAGACGTCCGTCCTCCTGCTGTTGGAGACGTCCGTCCTGCTGTTGGAGACGTCCGTCCTGCTGTTGGAGACGTACGTCCATCCTGCTGTTGGAGACGTCCATCCTGCTGTTGGAGACGTCCATCCTGCTGTTGGAGACGTCCGTCCTGCTGTTGGAGACGTCCGTCCTGCTGTTGGAGACGTCCGTCCTGCTGTTGGTGACGTCCGTCCTGCTGTTGGAGACGTCCATCCTGTTGTTGGAGACGTCCATCCTTCTGCTGTTGGAGACGTCCATCCGTCCTGCTGTTGGAGACGTCCATCCGTCCTGCTGTTGGAGACGTCCTGTCCTGCTGTTGGAGACGTCCGTCCTGCTGTTGGAGACGTCCGTCCTGCTGTTGGAGACGTCCGTCCTGCTGTTGGAGACGTCCTTCCTGCTGTTGGAGACGTCCGTCCTGCTGTTGGAGGCGTCCGTCCTGCTGTTGGAGACGTCCGTCCTGCTGTTGGAGGCGTCCGTCCTGCTGTTGGAGACGTCCGTCCTGCTGTTGGAGGCGTCCTGCTGTTGGAGACGTCCATCCTTCTGCTGTTGGAGATGTCCATCCGTCGTGCTGTTGGAGACGTCCTCCGTCCTGCTGTTGGAGACGTCCCCGTCCTGCTGTTGGAGACGTCCGTCCTGCTGTTGGAGACGTCCGTCCTGCTGTTGGAGACGTCCATCCTGCTGTTGGAGACGTCCATCCTGCTGTTGGAGACGTCCGTCCTGCTGTTGGAGACGTCCGTCCTGCTGTTGGAGACGTCCGTCCTGCTGTTGGAGACGTCCGTCCTGCTGTTGGTGGACGTCCATCCTGCTGTTGGAGACGTCCTGCTGTTGGAGCGTCCTGCTGTTGGAGATGTCCGTCCTGCTGTTGGAGACGTCCGTCCTGCTGTTGGAGACGTCCGTCCTGCTGTTGGAGACGTCCATCCTGCTGTTGGAGACGTCCATCCTGCTGTTGGAGACGTCCATCCTGTTGTTGGAGACGCCCATCCATCCTGCTGTTGGAGACGTCCTGCTGTTGGAGACGTCCATCCTGCTGTTGGAGACGTCCATCCTGCTTTTGGAGACGCTCATCCTGCTGTTGGAGACGCCCATCCTGCTGTTGGAGACGTCTATCCTGCTTTTGGGGACGTCCTGCTGTTAGAGACGTCCTGCTGTTGGAGACGTCCGTCCTGCTGTTGGAGACGTCCGTCCTGCTGTTGGAGACGTCCGTCCTGCTGTTGGAGACGTCCGTCCTGCTGATGGTGACGTCCGTCCTTCTGTTGGAGACGTCCTGCTGTTGGAGACGTCCGTCCTGCTGTTGGAGACGTCCGTCCTGCTGTTGGAGACGTCCGTCCTGTTGTTGGAGACGTCCATCCTGCTGTTGGAGACGTCCATCCTGCTGTTGGAGACGTCCATCCTGCTGTTGGAGACGTCCGTCCTGCTGTTGGAGACGTCCGTCCTGCTGTTGGAGACGTCCATCCTGTTGTTGGAGACGTCCATCCTGCTGATGGAGACGTCCGTCCTGCTGTTGGAGACGTCCGTCCTGCTGTTGGAGACGTCCGTCCTGCTGTTGGAGACGTCCGTCCTGCTGTTGGAGACGTCCGTCCTGCTGTTGGTGACGTCCATCCTGCTGTTGGAGACGTCCTGCTGTTGGAGACGTCCTGCTGTTGGAGACGTCCGTCCTGCTGTTGGAGACGTCCGTCCTGCTGTTGGAGACGTCCGTCCTGCTGTTGGAGACGTCCGTCCTGTTGTTGGAGACGTCCATCCTGCTGTTGGAGACGCCCATCCTGCTGTTGGAGACGCTCATCCTGCTGTTGGAGACGTCCATCCTGCTGTTGGAGACGCCCATCCTGCTGTTGGAGACGTCTATCCTGCTTTTAGAGACGTCCTGCTGTTAGAGACGTCCTGCTGTTGGAGACGTCCATCCTGCTGTTGGAGACGTCCGTCCTGCTGTTGGAGACGTCCGTCCTTCTGTTGGAGACGTCCGTCCTGCTGTTGGAGACGTCCGTCCTGCTGTTGGTGACGTCGGTCCTTCTGTTGGAGACGTCCTGCTGTTGGAGACGTCCATCCTGCTGTTGGAGACGTCTATCCTGCTTTTAGAGACGTCCTGCTGTTAGAGACGTCCTGCTGTTGGAGACGTCCATCCTGCTGTTGGAGACGTCCGTCCTGCTGTTGGAGACGTCCGTCCTGCTGTTGGAGACGTCCGTCCTTCTGTTGGAGACGTCCGTCCTGCTGTTGGAGACGTCCGTCCTGCTGTTGGTGACGTCGGTCCTTCTGTTGGAGACGTCCTGCTTTTGGAGACGTCCATCCTGCTGTTGGAGACGTCCATCCTGTTGTTGGAGACGTCCATCCATCCTGCTGTTGGAGACGTCCTGCTGTTGGAGACGTCCATCCTGCTGTTGGAGACGTCCTGCTGTTGGAGACGTCCATCCTGCTGTTGGAGACGTCCATCCTGCTGTTGGAGATGTCCATCCTGCTGTTGGAGACGTCCATCCATCCTGCTGTTGGAGACGTCCATTCATCCTGCTGTTGGAGACGTCCATCCATCCTGCTGTTGGAGACGTCCTTCCATCCTGCTGTTGGAGACGTCCATCCATCCTGCTGTTGGAGACGTCCATCCTGCTGTTGGAGACGTCCATCCTGCTGTTGGAGACGTCCATCCTGCTGTTGGAGACGTCCGTCCTGCTGTTGGAGACGTCCGTCCTGCTGTTGGAGACGTCCGTCCTGCTGTTGGAGACGTCCTGCTGTTGGAGACGTCCGTCCTGCTGTTGGAGACGTCCGTCCTGCTGTTGGAGACGTCCGTCCTGCTGTTGGAGACGTCCGTCCTGCTGTTGGAGACGTCCGTCCTGCTGTTGGAGACGTCCGTCCTGCTGTTGGTGACGTCCATCCTGCTGTTGGAGACGTCCATCCTGCTGTTGGAGACGTCCATCCTGTTGTTGGAGACGTCCATCCATCCTGCTGTTGGAGACGTCCTTGCTGTTGGAGACGTCCATCCTGCTGTTGGAGACGTCCTGCTGTTGGAGAGCGTCCATCCTGCTGTTGGAGACGTCCATCCTGCTGTTGGAGACGTCCATCCTGCTGTTGGAGACGTCCATCCATCCTGCTGTTGGAGACGTCCATTCATCCTGCTGTTGGAGACGTCCATCCATCCTGCTGTTGGAGACGTCCTTCCATCCTGCTGTTGGAGACGTCCATCCATCCTGCGGTTGGAGACGTCCATCCTGCTGTTGGAGACGTCCATCCTGCTGTTGGAGACGTCCATCCTGCTGTTGGAGACGTCCATCCTGCTGTTGGAGACGTCCATCCTGCTGTTGGAGACGTCCGTCCTGCTGTTGGTGACGTCCATCCTGCTGTTGGAGACGTCCTGCTGTTGGAGACGTCCGTCCTGCTGTTGGAGACGTCCGTCCTGCTGTTGGAGACGTCCGTCCTGCTGTTGGAGAAGTCCGTCCTGCTGTTGGAGACGTCCGTCCTGCTGTTGGAGACGTCCGTCCTGCTGTTGGAGACGTCCATCCTGCTGTTGGAGACGTCCATCCTGCTGTTGGAGACGTCCATCCATCCTGCTGTTGGAGACTTCCATCCATCCTGCTGTTGGAGACGTCCGTCCTGCTGTTGGAGACGTCCGTCCTGCTGTTGGTGACGTCGGTCCTTCTGTTGGAGACGTCCTGCTGTTGGAGACGTCCATCCTGCTGTTGGAGACGTCCATCCTGTTGTTGGAGACGTCCATCCATCCTGCTGTTGGAGACGTCCTGCTGTTGGAGACGTCCATCCTGCTGTTGGAGACGTCCTGCTGTTGGAGACGTCCATCCTGCTGTTGGAGACGTCCATCCTGCTGTTGGAGACGTCCATCCTGCTGTTGGAGACGTAAGTCCTGCTGTTGGAGACGTCCGTCCTGCTGTTGGTGACGTCCATCCTGCTGTTGGAGACGTCCTGCTGTTGGAGACGTCCGTCCTGCTGTTGGAGACGTCCGTCCTGCTGTTGGAGACGTCCGTCCTGCTGTTGGAGACGTCCGTCCTGCTGTTGGAGACGTCCGTCCTGCTGTTGGAGACGTCCGTCCTGCTGTTGGAGACGTCCATCCTGCTGTTGGAGACGTCCATCCTGCTGTTGGAGACGTCCATCCATCCTGCTGTTGGAGACTTCCATCCATCCTGCTGTTGGAGACGTCCGTCCTGCTGTTGGAGACGTCCGTCCTGCTGTTGGTGACGTCGGTCCTTCTGTTGGAGACGTCCTGCTGTTGGAGACGTCCATCCTGCTGTTGGAGACGTCCATCCTGTTGTTGGAGACGTCCATCCATCCTGCTGTTGGAGACGTCCTGCTGTTGGAGACGTCCATCCTGCTGTTGGAGACGTCCTGCTGTTGGAGACGTCCATCCTGCTGTTTTAGACGTCCTGCTGTTGGAGACGTCCATCCTGCTGTTGGAGACGTCCATCCTGCTGTTGGAGACGTCCATTCATCCTGCTGTTGGAGACGTCCATTCATCCTGCTCTTGGAGACGTCCATCCATCCTGCTGTTGGAGACGTCCTTCCATCCTGCTGTTGGAGACGTCCATCCATCCTGCTGTTGGAGACGTCCATCCTGCTGTTGGAGTCGTCCATCCTGCTGTTGGAGTCGTCCATCCTGCTGTTGGAGACGTCCATCCTGCTGTTGGAGACGTCCTGCTGTTGGAGACGTCCGTCCTGCTGTTGGTGACGTCCGTCCTGCTGTTGGAGACGTCCTGCTGTTGGAGATGTCCGTCCTGCTGTTGGAGACGTCCATCCATCCTGCTGTTGGAGACGTCCATCCATCCTGCTGTTGGAGACGTCCATCCATCCTGCTGTTGGAGACGTCCATCCATCCTGCTGTTGGAGACGTCCATCCATCCTGCTGTTGGAGACGTCCATCCATCCTGCTGTTGGAGACGTCCGTCCTGCTGTTGGAGACGTCCGTCCTGCTGTTGGAGACGTACATCCATCCTGCTGTTGGAGACGTCCATCCTGCTGTTGGAGACGTCCATCCTGCTGTTGGAGACGTCCTGCTGTTGGAGACGTCCGTCCTGCTGTTGGAGACGTCCGTCCTGCTGTTGGAGACGTCCGTCCTGCTGTTGGAGACGTCCATCCATCCTGCTGTTGGAGACGTCCATCCTGCTGTTGGAGACGTCCATCCTGCTGTTGGAGACGTCCTGCTGTTGGTGACGTCCGTCCTGCTGTTGGAGATGTCCGTCCTGCTGTTGGAGACGTCTGTCCTGCTGTTGGAGACGTCCGTCCTGCTGTTGGAGACGTCCGTCCTGCTGTTGGTGACGTCGGTCCTTCTGTTGGAGACGTCCTGCTGTTGGAGACGTCCATCCTGCTGTTGGAGACGTCCATCCTGTTGTTGGAGACGTCCATCCATCCTGCTGTTGGAGACGTCCTGCTGTTGGAGACGTCCATCCTGCTGTTGGAGACGTCCTGCTGTTGGAGACGTCCATCCTGCTGTTGGAGACGTCCATCCTGCTGTTGGAGACGTCCATCCTGCTGTTGGAGACGTCCATCCATCCTGCTGTTAGAGACGTCTATCCTGCTTTTAGAGACGTCCTGCTGTTAGAGACGTCCTGCTGTTGGAGACGTCCGTCCTGCTGTTGGAGACGTCCGTCCTGCTGTTGGAGACGTCCGTCCTGCTGTTGGAGACGTCCGTCCTGCTGTTGGAGACGTCCGTCCTGCTGTTGGAGACGTCCATCCTGTTGTTGGAGACGTCCATCCTGCTGTTGGAGACGTCCATCCTGCTGTTGGAGACGTCCGTCCTGCTGTTGGAGACGTCCGTCCTGCTGTTGGAGACGTCCGTCCTGCTGTTGGAGACGTCCGTCCTGCTGTTGGTGACGTCCATCCTGCTGTTGGTGACGTCCATCCTGCTGTTGGAGACGTCCTGCTGTTGGAGACGTCCGTCCTGCTGTTGGAGACGTCCGTCCTGCTGTTGGAGACGTCCGTCCTGCTGTTGGAGACGTCCGTCCTGTTGTTGGAGACGTCCATCCTGCTGTTGGAGACGCCCATCCTGCTGTTGGAGACGCTCATCCTGCTGTTGGAGACGTCCATCCTGCTGTTGGAGACGCCCATCCTGCTGTTGGAGACGTCTATCCTGCTTTTAGAGACGTCCTGCTGTTAGAGACGTCCTGCTGTTGGAGACGTCCATCCTGCTGTTGGAGACGTCCGTCCTGCTGTTGGAGACGTCCGTCCTTCTGTTGGAGACGTCCGTCCTGCTGTTGGAGACGTCCGTCCTGCTGTTGGTGACGTCGGTCCTTCTGTTGGAGACGTCCTGCTGTTGGAGACGTCCATCCTGCTGTTGGAGACGTCCATCCTGCTTTTAGAGATGTCCTGCTGTTAGAGACGTCCTGCTGTTGGAGACGTCCATCCTGCTGTTGGAGACGTCCGTCCTTCTGTTGGAGACGTCCGTCCTGCTGTTGGAGACGTCCGTTCTTCTGTTGGAGACGTCCGTCCTGCTGTTGGAGACGTCCGTCCTGCTGTTGGTGACGTCGGTCCTTCTGTTGGAGACGTCCTGCTTTTGGAGACGTCCATCCTGCTGTTGGAGACGTCCATCCTGTTGTTGGAGACGTCCATCCATCCTGCTGTTGGAGACGTCCTGCTGTTGGAGACGTCCATCCTGCTGTTGGAGACGTCCTGCTGTTGGAGACGTCCATCCTGCTGTTGGAGACGTCCATCCTGCTGTTGGAGATGTCCATCCTGCTGTTGGAGACGTCCATCCATCCTGCTGTTGGAGACGTCCATTCATCCTGCTGTTGGAGACGTCCATCCATCCTGCTGTTGGAGACGTCCATCCTGCTGTTGGAGACGTCCATCCTGCTGTTGGAGACGTCCATCCTGCTGTTGGAGACGTCCATCCTGCTGTTGGAGACGTCCGTCCTGCTGTTGGAGACGTCCGTCCTGCTGTTGGTGACGTCCATCCTGCTGTTGGAGACGTCCTGCTGTTGGAGACGTCCGTCCTGCTGTTGGAGACGTCCGTCCTGCTGTTGGAGACGTCCGTCCTGCTGTTGGAGAAGTCCGTCCTGCTGTTGGAGACGTCCGTCCGTCCTGCTGTTGGAGACGTCCGTCCTGCTGTTGGTGACGTCCATCCTGCTGTTGGAGACGTCCTGCTGTTGGAGACGTCCGTCCTGCTGTTGGTGACGTCCATCCTGCTGTTGGAGACGTCCATCCTGCTGTTGGAGACGTCCATCCTGTTGTTGGAGACGTCCATCCTGTTGTTGGAGACGTCCATCCATCCTGCTGTTGGAGACGTCCTGCTGTTGGAGACGTCCATCCTGCTGTTGGAGACGTCCTGCTGTTGGAGACGTCCATCCTGCTGTTGGAGACGTCCATCCTGCTGTTGGAGACGTCCATCCTGCTGTTGGAGACGTCCATCCATCCTGCTGTTGGAGACGTCCTTCCATCCTGCTGTTGGAGACGTCCATCCATCCTGCTGTGGAGACGTCCGTCCTGCTGTTGGAGACGTCCGTCCTGCTGTTGGAGACGTCCGTCCTGCTGTTGGTGACGTCCATCCTGCTGTTGGAGACGTCCTGCTGTTGGAGACGTCCGTCCTGCTGTTGGAGACGTCCGTCCTGCTGTTGGAGACGTCCGTCCTGCTGTTGGAGAAGTCCGTCCTGCTGTTGGAGACGTCCGTCCTGCTGTTGGAGACGTCCGTCCTGCTGTTGGAGACGTCCGTCCTTCTGTTGGAGACGTCCGTCCTGCTGTTGGAGACGTCCGTCCTGCTGTTGGTGACGTCGGTCCTTCTGTTGGAGACGTCCTGCTGTTGGAGACGTCCATCCTGCTGTTGGAGACGTCTATCCTGCTTTTAGAGATGTCCTGCTGTTAGAGACGTCCTGCTGTTGGAGACGTCCATCCTGCTGTTGGAGACGTCCGTCCTTCTGTTGGAGACGTCCGTCCTGCTGTTGGAGACGTCCGTTCTTCTGTTGGAGACGTCCGTCCTGCTGTTGGAGACGTCCGTCCTGCTGTTGGTGACGTCGGTCCTTCTGTTGGAGACGTCCTGCTTTTGGAGACGTCCATCCTGCTGTTGGAGACGTCCATCCTGTTGTTGGAGACGTCCATCCATCCTGCTGTTGGAGACGTCCTGCTGTTGGAGACGTCCATCCTGCTGTTGGAGACGTCCTGCTGTTGGAGACGTCCATCCTGCTGTTGGAGACGTCCATCCTGCTGTTGGAGATGTCCATCCTGCTGTTGGAGACGTCCATCCATCCTGCTGTTGGAGACGTCCATTCATCCTGCTGTTGGAGACGTCCATCCATCCTGCTGTTGGAGACGTCCATCCTGCTGTTGGAGAGCGTCCATCCTGCTGTTGGAGACGTCCATCCTGCTGTTGGAGACGTCCATCCTGCTGTTGGAGACGTCCGTCCTGCTGTTGGAGACGTCCGTCCTGCTGTTGGTGACGTCCATCCTGCTGTTGGAGGCGTCCTGCTGTTGGAGACGTCCGTCCTGCTGTTGGAGACGTCCGTCCTGCTGTTGGAGACGTCCGTCCTGCTGTTGGAGACGTCCGTCCTGCTGTTGGAGACGTCCGTCCGTCGTGCTGTTGGAGACGTCCGTCCTGCTGTTGGTGACGTCCATCCTGCTGTTGGAGACGTCCTGCTGTTGGAGACGTCCGTCCTGCTGTTGGTGACGTCCATCCTGCTGTTGGAGACGTCCATCCTGCTGTTGGAGACGTCCATCCTGTTGTTGGAGACGTCCATCCTGCTGTTGGAGACGTCCATCCATCCTGCTGTTGGAGACGTCCTGCTGTTGGAGACGTCCATCCTGCTGTTGGAGACGTCATGCTGTTGGAGACGTCCATCCTGCTGTTGGAGACGTCCATCCTGCTGTTGGAGACGTCCATCCTGCTGTTGGAGACGTCCATCCATCCTGCTGTTGGAGACGTCCTTCCATCCTGCTGTTGGAGACGTCCATCCATCCTGCTGTGGAGACGTCCGTCCTGCTGTTGGAGACGTCCGTCCTGCTGTTGGAGACGTCCGTCCTGCTGTTGGTGACGTCCATCCTGCTGTTGGAGACGTCCTGCTGTTGGAGACGTCCGTCCTGCTGTTGGAGACGTCCGTCCTGCTGTTGGAGACGTCCGTCCTGCTGTTGGAGAAGTCCGTCCTGCTGTTGGAGACGTCCGTCCTGCTGTTGGAGACGTCCGTCCTGCTGTTGGAGATGTCCATCCTGCTGTTGGAGACGTCCATCCTGCTGTTGGAGACGTCCATCCATCCTGCTGTTGGAGACTTCCGTCCATCCTGCTGTTGGAGACGTCCGTCCTGCTGTTGGAGAGGTCCGTCCTGCTGTTGGAGACGTCCGTCCTGCTGTTGGTGACGTCGGTCCTTCTGTTGGAGACGTCCTGCTGTTGGAGACGTCCATCCTGCTGTTGGAGACGTCCATCCTGTTGTTGGAGACGTCCATGCATCCTGCTGTTGGAGACGTCCTGCTGTTGGAGACGTCCATCCTGCTGTTGGAGACGTCCTGCTGTTGGAGACGTCCATCCTGCTGTTTTAGACGTCCTGCTGTTGGAGACGTCCATCCTGCTGTTGGAGACGTCCATCCTGCTGTTGGAGACGTCCATCCATCCTGCTGTTGGAGACGTCCATCCTGCTGTTGGAGACGTCCTGCTGTTGGAGACGTCCGTCCTGCTGTTGGAGACGTCCGTCCTGCTGTTGGAGACGTCCGTCCTGCTGTTGGAGACGTACATCCATCCTGCTGTTGGAGACGTCCATCCTGCTGTTGGAGACGTCCATCCTGCTGTTGGAGACGTCCTGCTGTTGGTGACGTCCGTCCTGCTGTTGGAGATGTCCGTCCTGCTGTTGGAGACGTCTGTCCTGCTGTTGGAGACGTCCGTCCTGCTGTTGGAGACGTCCGTCCTGCTGTTGGTGACGTCGGTCCTTCTGTTGGAGACGTCCTGCTGTTGGAGACGTCCATCCTGCTGTTGGAGACGTCCATCCTGTTGTTGGAGACGTCCATCCATCCTGCTGTTGGAGACGTCCTGCTGTTGGAGACGTCCATCCTGCTGTTGGAGACGTCCTGCTGTTGGAGACGTCCATCCTGCTGTTGGAGACGTCCATCCTGCTGTTGGAGACGTCCATCCTGCTGTTGGAGACGTCCATCCATCCTGCTGTTGAAGACGTCCATCCATCCTGCTGTTGGAGACGTCCTTCCATCCTGCTGTTGGAGACGTCCATCCATCCTGCTGTTGGAGACGTCCATCCTGCTGTTGGAGACGTCCATCCTGCTGTTGGAGACGTCCTTCCTGCTGTTGGAGACGTCCGTCCTGCTGTTGGAGACGTCCGTCCTGCTGTTGGAGACGTCCGTCCTGCTGTTGGAGACGTCCATCCATCCTGCTGTTGGAGACGTCCATCCATCCTGCTGTTGGAGACGTCCGTCCTGCTGTTGGTGACGTCCATCCTGCTGTTGGAGACGTCCTGCTGTTGGAGACGTCCGTCCTGCTGTTGGAGACGTCCGTCCTGCTGTTGGAGAAGTCCGTCCTGCTGTTGGAGACGTCCGTCCTGCTGTTGGAGACGTCCGTCCTGCTGTTGGAGACGTCCGTCCTGCTGTTGGAGACGTCCATCCTGCTGTTGGAGACGTCCATCCATCCTGCTGTTGGAGACTTCCATCCATCCTGCTGTTGGAGACGTCCGTCCTGCTGTTGGAGACGTCTGTCCTGCTGTTGGAGACGTCCGTCCTGCTGTTGGTGACGTCGGTCCTTCTGTTGGAGACGTCCTGCTGTTGGAGACGTCCATCCTGCTGTTGGAGACGTCCATCCTGTTGTTGGAGACGTCCATCCATCCTGCTGTTGGAGACGTCCTGCTGTTGGAGACGTCCATCCTGCTGTTTTAGACGTCCTGCTGTTGGAGACGTCCATCCTGCTGTTGGAGACGTCCATCCTGCTGTTGGAGACGTCCATCCATCCTGCTGTTGGAGACGTCCATCCTGCTGTTGGAGACGTCCGTCCTGCTGTTGGAGACGTCCGTCCTGCTGTTGGAGACGTCCATCCTGCTGTTGGAGACGTCCATCCATCCTGCTGTTGGAGACGTCCTGCTGTTGGAGACGTCCATCCTGCTGTTGGAGACGTCCATCCTGCTGTTGGAGACGTCCATCCTGCTGTTGGAGACGTCCATCCTGCTTTTGGAGACGTCCATCCTGCTGTTGGAGACGTCCATCCTGCTGTTGGAGACGCCCATCCTGCTGTTGGAGACGTCTATCCTGCTGTTAGAGACGTCCTGCTGTTGGAGACGTCCATCCTGCTGTTGGAGACGTCCGTCCTGCTGTTGGAGACGTCCGTCCTGCTGTTGGAGACGTCCATCCTGCTGTTGGAGACGTCCATCCTGTTGTTGGAGACGTCCATCCATCCTGCTGTTTTAGACGTCCTGCTGTTGGAGACGTCCATCCTGCTGTTGGAGACGTCCTGCTGTTGGAGACGTACATCCTGCTGTTGGAGACGTCCATCCTGCTGTTGGAGACGTCCATCCTGCTGTTGGAGACGTCCATCCATCCTGCTGTTGGAGACGTCCATTCATCCTGCTGTTGGAGACGTCCATCCATCCTGCTGTTGGAGACGGCCTTCCATCCTGCTGTTGGAGACGTCCATCCATCCTGCTGTTGGAGACGTCCATCCTGCTGTTGGAGACGTCCATCCTGCTGTTGGAGACGTCCATCCTGCTGTTGGAGACGTCCGTCCTGCTGTTGGAGACGTCCGTCCTGCTGTTGGTGACGTCCGTCCTGCTGTTGGAGACGTCCGTCCTGCTGTTGGAGACGTCCGTCCTGCTGTTGGAGACGTCCGTCCTGCTGTTGGAGAAGTCCGTCCTGCTGTTGGAGACGTCCGTCCTGCTGTTGGAGACGTCCGACCTGCTGTTGGAGACGTCCATCCTGCTGTTGGAGACGTCCATCCTGCTGTTGGAGACGTCCATCCCTCCTGCTGTTGGAGACGTCCTTCCATCCTGCTGTTGGAGACGTCCATCCATCCTGCTGTTGGAGACGTCCATCCTGCTGTTGGAGACGTCCATCCTGCTGTTGGAGACGTCCTTCCTGCTGTTGGAGACGTCCGTCCTGCTGTTGGAGACGTCCGTCCTGCTGTTGGAGACGTCCATCCATCCTGCTGTTGGAGACGTCCATCCATCCTGCTGTTGGAGACGTCCATCCATCCTGCTGTTGGAGACGTCCATCCATCCTGCTGTTGGAGACGTCCATCCATCCTGCTGTTGGAGACGTCCATCCATCCTGCTGTTGGAGACGTCCATCCATCCTGCTGTTGGAGACGTCCATCCTGCTGTTGGAGACGTACATCCATCCTGCTGTTGGAGACGTACATCCATCCTGCTGTTGGAGACGTGCATCCATCCTGCTGTTGGAGACGTCCATCCTGCTGTTGGAGACGTCCATCCTGCTGTTGGAGACGTCCATCCTGCTGTTGGAGACGTCCTGCTGTTGGTGACGTCCGTCCTGCTGTTGGAGACGTCCGTCCTGCTGTTGGAGACGTCCGTCCTGCTGTTGGTGACGTCGGTCCTTCTGTTGGAGACGTCCTGCTGTTGGAGACGTCCATCCTGCTGTTGGAGACGTCCATCCTGTTGTTGGAGACGTCCATCCATCCTGCTGTTGGAGACGTCCTGCTTTTGGAGACGTCCATAAGGCTGTTGGAGACGACCTGCTGTTGGAGACGTCCATCCTGCTGTTGGAGACGTCCATCCTGCTGTTGGAGACGTCCATCCTGCTGTTGGAGACGTCCATCCTGCTGTTGGAGACGTCCTGCTGTTGGAGACGTCCGTCCTGCTGTTGGTGACGTCCGTCCTGCTGTTGGAGACGTCCTGCTGTTGGAGATGTCCGTCCTGCTGTTGGAGACGTCCATCCATCCTGCTGTTGGAGACGTCCATCCATCCTGCTGTTGGAGACGTCCATCCATCCTGCTGTTGGAGACGTCCATCCATCCTGCTGTTGGAGACGTCCGTCCTGCTGTTGGAGACGTCCGTCCTGCTGTTGGAGACGTCCGTCCTGCTGTTGGAGACGTCCGTCCTGCTGTTGGAGACGTCCATCCTGCTGTTGGAGACGTCCATCCTGCTGTTGGAGACGTCCTGCTGTTGGTGACGTCCGTCCTGCTGTTGGAGATGTCCGTCCTGCTGTTGGAGACGTCCGTCCTGCTGTTGGAGACGTCCGTCCTGCTGTTGGTGACGTCGGTCCTTCTGTTGGAGACGTCCTGCTGTTGGAGACGTCCATCCTGCTGTTGGAGACGTCCATCCTGTTGTTGGAGACGTCCATCCATCCTGCTGTTGGAGACGTCCTGCTTTTGGAGACGTCCATAAGGCTGTTGGAGACGACCTGCTGTTGGAGACGTCCATCCTGCTGTTGGAGACGTCCATCCTGCTGTTGGAGACGTCCATCCTGCTGTTGGAGACGTCCATCCATCCTGCTGTTGGAGACGTCCATTCATCCTGCTGTTGGAGACGTCCATCCATCCTGCTGTTGGAGACGTCCTTCCATCCTGCTGTTGGAGACGTCCATCCATCCTGCTGTTGGAGACGTCCATCCTGCTGTTGGAGACGTCCATCCATCCTGCTGTTGGAGACGTCCATCCATCCTGCTGTTGGAGACGTCCGTCCTGCTGTTGGAGACGTCCGTCCTGCTGTTGGAGACGTACATCCATCCTGCTGTTGGAGACGTACATCCATCCTGCTGTTGGAGACGTGCATCCATCCTGCTGTTGGAGACGTACATCCATCCTGCTGTTGGAGTTGTCCGTCCTGCTGTTGGAGACGTCCGTCCTGCTGTTGGAGACGTCCGTCCTGCTGTTGGAGACGTCCGTCCTGCTGTTGGAGACGTCCGTCCTGCTGTTGGAGACATCCGTCCTGCTGTTGGTGACGTCCGTCCTGCTGTTGGAGATGTCCGTCCTGCTGTTGGAGATGTCCGTCCTGCTGTTGGAGACGTCCATCCATCCTGCTGTTGGAGACGTCCATCCATCCTGCTGTTGGAGACGTACATCCACCCTGCTGTTGGAGACGTCCGTCCTGCTGTTGGAGACGTCCATCCTGCTGTTGGAGACGTCCATCCTGTTGTTGGAGACGTCCATCCTGCTGTTGGAGACGTCCATCCTGCTGTTGGAGACGTCCATCCTGCGTTGGAGACGTCCTGCTGTTGGAGACGTCCGTCCTGCTGTTGGAGACGTCCATCATGTTGTTGGAGACGTCCATCCTGCTGATGGAGACGTCCATCCTGCTGTTGGAGACGTCCTGCTGTTGGAGCGTCCGTCCTGCTGTTGGAGACGTCCGTCCTGCTGTTGGAGACGTCCGTCCTGCTGTTGGAGACGTCCGTCCTGCTGTTGGAGACGTCCATCCTGCTGTTGGAGACGTCCATCCTGCTGTTGGAGACGTCCATCCTGCTGTTGGAGACGTCCATCCTGCTGTTGGAGACGTCCATCCATCCTGCTGTTGGAGACGTCCTGCTGTTGGAGACGTCCATCCTGCTGTTGGAGACGTCCATCCTGCTGTTGGAGACATCCATCCTGCTGTTGGAGACGTCCATCCTGCTTTTGGAGACGTCCATCCTGCTGTTGGAGACGTCTATCCTGCTGTTAGAGACGTCCTGCTGTTGGAGACGTCCATCCTGCTGTTGGAGACGTCCGTCCTGCTGTTGGAGACGTCCGTCCTGCTGTTGGAGACGTCCGTCCTGCTGTTGGAGACGTCCTGCTGTTGGAGACGTCCATCCTGCTGTTGGAGACGTCCGTCCTGCTGATGGAGACGTCCGTCCTGCTGTTGGAGACGTCCGTCCTGCTGTTGGAGACGTCCGTCCTGCTGTTGGAGACGTCCGTCCTGCTGTTGGAGACGTCCGTCCTGCTGTTGGAGACGTCCATCCTGCTGTTGGAGACGTCCATCCTGCTGTTGGAGACGTCCATCCATCCTGCTGTTGGAGACGTCCATCCTGCTGTTGGAGACGTCCATCCTGCTGTTGGAGACGTCCATCCTGCTGTTGGAGACATCCATCCTGCTGTTGGAGACGTCCATCCTGCTTTTGGAGACGTCCATCCTGCTGTTGGAGACGTCTATCCTGCTGTTAGAGACGTCCTGCTGTTGGAGACGTCCATCCTGCTGTTGGAGACGTCCGTCCTGCTGTTGGAGACGTCCGTCCTGCTGTTGGAGACGTCCTTCCTGCTGTTGGAGACGTCCATCCTGCTGTTGGAGACGTCCATCCCTCCTGCTGTTGGAGACGTCCTTCCATCCTGCTGTTGGAGACGTCCATCCATCCTGCTGTTGGAGACGTCCATCCTGCTGTTGGAGACGTCCATCCTGCTGTTGGAGACGTCCTTCCTGCTGTTGGAGACGTCCGTCCTGCTGTTGGAGACGTCCGTCCTGCTGTTGGAGACGTCCATCCATCCTGCTGTTGGAGACGTCCATCCATCCTGCTGTTGGAGACGTCCATCCATCCTGCTGTTGGAGACGTCCATCCATCCTGCTGTTGGAGACGTCCATCCATCCTGCTGTTGGAGACGTCCATCCATCCTGCTGTTGGAGACGTCCATCCATCCTGCTGTTGGAGACGTCCATCCTGCTGTTGGAGACGTACATCCATCCTGCTGTTGGAGACGTACATCCATCCTGCTGTTGGAGACGTGCATCCATCCTGCTGTTGGAGACGTCCATCCTGCTGTTGGAGACGTCCATCCTGCTGTTGGAGACGTCCATCCTGCTGTTGGAGACGTCCTGCTGTTGGTGACGTCCGTCCTGCTGTTGGAGACGTCCGTCCTGCTGTTGGAGACGTCCGTCCTGCTGTTGGTGACGTCGGTCCTTCTGTTGGAGACGTCCTGCTGTTGGAGACGTCCATCCTGCTGTTGGAGACGTCCATCCTGTTGTTGGAGACGTCCATCCATCCTGCTGTTGGAGACGTCCTGCTTTTGGAGACGTCCATAAGGCTGTTGGAGACGACCTGCTGTTGGAGACGTCCATCCTGCTGTTGGAGACGTCCATCCTGCTGTTGGAGACGTCCATCCTGCTGTTGGAGACGTCCATCCTGCTGTTGGAGACGTCCTGCTGTTGGAGACGTCCGTCCTGCTGTTGGTGACGTCCGTCCTGCTGTTGGAGACGTCCTGCTGTTGGAGATGTCCGTCCTGCTGTTGGAGACGTCCATCCATCCTGCTGTTGGAGACGTCCATCCATCCTGCTGTTGGAGACGTCCATCCATCCTGCTGTTGGAGACGTCCATCCATCCTGCTGTTGGAGACGTCCGTCCTGCTGTTGGAGACGTCCGTCCTGCTGTTGGAGACGTCCGTCCTGCTGTTGGAGACGTCCGTCCTGCTGTTGGAGACGTCCATCCTGCTGTTGGAGACGTCCATCCTGCTGTTGGAGACGTCCTGCTGTTGGTGACGTCCGTCCTGCTGTTGGAGATGTCCGTCCTGCTGTTGGAGACGTCCGTCCTGCTGTTGGAGACGTCCGTCCTGCTGTTGGTGACGTCGGTCCTTCTGTTGGAGACGTCCTGCTGTTGGAGACGTCCATCCTGCTGTTGGAGACGTCCATCCTGTTGTTGGAGACGTCCATCCATCCTGCTGTTGGAGACGTCCTGCTTTTGGAGACGTCCATAAGGCTGTTGGAGACGACCTGCTGTTGGAGACGTCCATCCTGCTGTTGGAGACGTCCATCCTGCTGTTGGAGACGTCCATCCTGCTGTTGGAGACGTCCATCCATCCTGCTGTTGGAGACGTCCATTCATCCTGCTGTTGGAGACGTCCATCCATCCTGCTGTTGGAGACGTCCTTCCATCCTGCTGTTGGAGACGTCCATCCATCCTGCTGTTGGAGACGTCCATCCTGCTGTTGGAGACGTCCATCCATCCTGCTGTTGGAGACGTCCATCCATCCTGCTGTTGGAGACGTCCGTCCTGCTGTTGGAGACGTCCGTCCTGCTGTTGGAGACGATACATCCATCCTGCTGTTGGAGACGTACATCCATCCTGCTGTTGGAGACGTACATCCATCCTGCTGTTGGAGACGTGCATCCATCCTGCTGTTGGAGTTGTCCGTCCTGCTGTTGGAGACGTCCGTCCTGCTGTTGGAGACGTCCGTCCTGCTGTTGGAGACGTCCGTCCTGCTGTTGGAGACGTCCGTCCTGCTGTTGGAGACATCCGTCCTGCTGTTGGTGACGTCCGTCCTGCTGTTGGAGATGTCCGTCCTGCTGTTGGAGATGTCCGTCCTGCTGTTGGAGACGTCCATCCATCCTGCTGTTGGAGACGTCCATCCATCCTGCTGTTGGAGACGTACATCCACCCTGCTGTTGGAGACGTCCGTCCTGCTGTTGGAGACGTCCATCCTGCTGTTGGAGACGTCCATCCTGTTGTTGGAGACGTCCATCCTGCTGTTGGAGACGTCCATCCTGCTGTTGGAGACGTCCATCCTGCGTTGGAGACGTCCTGCTGTTGGAGACGTCCGTCCTGCTGTTGGAGACGTCCATCATGTTGTTGGAGACGTCCATCCTGCTGATGGAGACGTCCATCCTGCTGTTGGAGACGTCCTGCTGTTGGAGACGTCCGTCCTGCTGTTGGAGACGTCCGTCCTGCTGTTGGAGACGTCCGTCCTGCTGTTGGAGACGTCCGTCCTGCTGTTGGAGACGTCCATCCTGCTGTTGGAGACGTCCATCCTGCTGTTGGAGACGTCCATCCTGCTGTTGGAGACGTCCATCCTGCTGTTGGAGACGTCCATCCATCCTGCTGTTGGAGACGTCCTGCTGTTGGAGACGTCCATCCTGCTGTTGGAGACGTCCATCCTGCTGTTGGAGACATCCATCCTGCTGTTGGAGACGTCCATCCTGCTTTTGGAGACGTCCATCCTGCTGTTGGAGACGTCTATCCTGCTGTTAGAGACGTCCTGCTGTTGGAGACGTCCATCCTGCTGTTGGAGACGTCCGTCCTGCTGTTGGAGACGTCCGTCCTGCTGTTGGAGACGTCCGTCCTGCTGTTGGAGACGTCCTGCTGTTGGAGACGTCCATCCTGCTGTTGGAGACGTCCGTCCTGCTGATGGAGACGTCCGTCCTGCTGTTGGAGACGTCCGTCCTGCTGTTGGAGACGTCCGTCCTGCTGTTGGAGACGTCCGTCCTGCTGTTGGAGACGTCCGTCCTGCTGTTGGAGACGTCCATCCTGCTGTTGGAGACGTCCATCCTGCTGTTGGAGACGTCCATCCATCCTGCTGTTGGAGACGTCCATCCTGCTGTTGGAGACGTCCATCCTGCTGTTGGAGACGTCCATCCTGCTGTTGGAGACGTCCATCCTGCTGTTGGAGACGTCCATCCTGCTTTTGGAGACGTCCATCCTGCTGTTGGAGACGTCTATCCTGCTGTTAGAGACGTCCTGCTGTTGGAGACGTCCATCCTGCTGTTGGAGACGTCCGTCCTGCTGTTGGAGACGTCCGTCCTGCTGTTGGAGACGTCCTTCCTGCTGTTGGAGACGTCCGTCCTGCTGTTGGAGACGTCCTGCTGTTGGAGACGTCCATCCTGCTGTTTGAGACGTCCATCCTGCTGTTGGAGACGTCCATCCTGCTGTTGGAGACGTCCATCCATCCTGCTGTTGGAGACGTCCATTCATCCTGCTGTTGGAGACGTCCATCCATCCTGCTGTTGGAGACGTCCTTCCATCCTGCTGTTGGAGACGTCCATCCATCCTGCTGTTGGAGACGTCCATCCATCCTGCTGTTGGAGACGTCCATCCTGCTGTTGGAGACGTCCATCCTGCTGTTGGAGACGTCCGTCCTGCTGTTGGAGACGTCCGTCCTGCTGTTGGTGACGTCCATCCTGCTGTTGGAGACGTCCTGCTGTTGGAGACGTCCGTCCTGCTGTTGGAGACGTCCGTCCTGCTGTTGGAGACGTCCGTCCTGCTCTTGGAGAAGTCCGTCCTGCTGTTGGAGACGTCCGTCCTGCTGTTGGAGACGTCCATCCTGCTGTTGGAGACGTCCATCCTGCTGTTGGAGACGTCCATCCATCCTGCTGTTGGAGACGTCCATCCATCCTGCTGTTGGAGACGTCCTGCTGTTGGAGACGTCCGTCCTGCTGTTGGAGACGTCCATCCTGCTGTTGGAGACGTCCATCCTGCTGTTGGAGACGTCCATCCTTCTTTTGGAGACGTCCATCCTGCTGTTGGAGACGTCCATCCTGCTGTTGGAGACGTCCATCCTGCTGTTGGAGACGCCCATCCTGCTGTTGGAGACGTCCGTCCTGCTGTTGGAGACGTCCGTCCTGCTGTTGGAGACGTCCGTCCTGCTGTTGGTGACGTCGGTCCTGCTGTTGGAGACGTCCTGCTGTTGGAGACGTCCATCCTGCTGTTGGAGACGTCCATCCTGTTGTTGGAGACGTCCATCCATCCTGCTGTTGGAGACGTCCTGCTGTTGGAGACGTCCATCCTGCTGTTGGAGACGTCCTGCTGTTGGAGACGTCCATCCTGCTGTTTTAGAAGTCCTGCTGTTGGAGACGTCCATCCTGCTGTTGGAGACGTCCATCCTGCTGTTGGAGACGTCCATTCATCCTGCTGTTGGAGACGTCCATTCATCCTGCTGTTGGAGACGTCCATCCATCCTGCTGTTGGAGACGTCCTTCCATCCTGCTGTTGGAGACGTCCATCCATCCTGCTGTTGGAGACGTCCATCCTGCTGTTGGAGACGTCCATCCTGCTGTTGGAGACGTCCATCCTGCTGTTGGAGACGTCCATCCTGCTTTTGGAGACGTCCATCCTGCTGTTGGAGACGTCCATCCTGCTGTTGGAGACGCCCATCCTGCTGTTGGAGACGTCTATCCTGCTGTTAGAGACGTCCTGCTGTTGGAGACGTCCATCCTGCTGTTGGAGACGTCCGTCCTGCTGTTGGAGACGTCCGTCCTGCTGTTGGAGACGTCCGTCCTGCTGTTGGAGACGTCCTGCTGTTGGAGACGTCCATCCTGCTGTTGGAGACGTCATGCTGTTGGAGACGTCCATCCTGCTGTTTGAGACATCCATCCTGCTGTTGGAGACGTCCATCCTGCTGTTGGAGACGTCCATCCATCCTGCTGTTGGAGACGTCCATTCATCCTGCTGTTGGAGTCGTCCATCCATCCTGCTGTTGGAGACGTCCTTCCATCCTGCTGTTGGAGACGTCCATCCATCCTGCTGTTGGAGACGTCCATCCATCCTGCTGTTGGAGACGTCCATCCTGCTGTTGGAGACGATCATCCTGCTGTTGGAGACGTCCATCCTGCTGTTGGAGACGTCCGTCCTGCTGTTGGAGACGTCCGTCCTGCTGTTGGTGACGTCCATCCTGCTGTTGGAGACGTCCTGCTGTTGGAGACGTCCGTCCTGCTGTTGGAGACGTCCGTCCTGCTGTTGGAGACGTCCGTCCTGCTCTTGGAGAAGTCCGTCCTGCTGTTGGAGACGTCCGTCCTGCTGTTGGAGACGTCCGTCCTGCTGTTGGAGACGTCCATCCTGCTGTTGGAGACGTCCATCCATCCTGCTGTTGGAGACGTCCTGCTGTTGGAGACGTCCATCCTGCTGTTGGAGACGTCCATCCTGCTGTTGGAGACGTCCATCCTGCTTTTGGAGACGTCCATCCTGCTGTTGGAGACGTCCATCCTGCTGTTGGAGACGTCCATCCTGCTTTTGGAGACGCCCATCCTGCTGTTGGAGACGTCCGTCCTGCTGTTGGAGACGTCCGTCCTGCTGTTGGAGACGTCCGTCCTGCTGTTGGTGACGTCGGTCCTGCTGTTGGAGACGTCCTGCTGTTGGAGACGTCCATCCTGCTGTTGGAGACGTTCATCCTGTTGTTGGAGACGTCCATCCATCCTGCTGTTGGAGACGTCCTGCTGTTGGAGACGTCCATCCTGCTGTTGGAGACGTCCTGCTGTTGGAGACGTCCATCCTGCTGTTTTAGACGTCCTGCTGTTGGAGACGTCCATCCTGCTGTTGGAGACGTCCATCCTGCTGTTGGAGACGTCCATTCATCCTGCTGATGGAGACGTCCATTCATCCTGCTGTTGGAGACGTCCATCCATCCTGCTGTTGGAGACGTCTATCCTGCTGTTAGAGACGTCCTGCTGTTGGAGACGTCCATCCTGCTGTTGGAGACGTCCGTCCTGCTGTTGGAGACGTCCGTCCTGCTGTTGGAGACGTCCGTCCTGCTGTTGGAGACGTCCTGCTGTTGGAGACGTCCATCCTGCTGTTGGAGACGTCCTGCTGTTGGAGACGTCCATCCTGCTGTTTGAGACGTCCATCCTGCTGTTGGAGACGTCCATCCTGCTGTTGGAGACGTCCATCCATCCTGCTGTTGGAGACGTCCATTCATCCTGCTGTTGGAGACGTCCATCCATCCTGCTGTTGGAGACGTCCTTCCATCCTGCTGTTGGAGACGTCCATCCATCCTGCTGTTGGAGACGTCCATCCATCCTGCTGTTGGAGACGTCCATCCTGCTGTTGGAGACGTCCATCCTGCTGTTGGAGACGTCCATCCTGCTGTTGGAGACGTCCGTCCTGCTGTTGGAGACGTCCGTCCTGCTGTTGGTGACGTCCATCCTGCTGTTGGAGACGTCCGTCCTGCTGTTGGAGACGTCCGTCCTGCTGTTGGAGACGTCCGTCCTGCTGTTGGAGACGTCCGTCCTGCTGTTGGAGACGTCCGTCCTGCTGTTGGAGACGTCCGTCCTGCTGTTGGAGACGTCCATCCTGCTGTTGGAGACGTCCATCCTGCTGTTGGAGACGTCCATCCATCCTGCTGTTGGAGACGTCCTGCTGTTGGAGACGTCCATCCTGCTGTTGGAGACGTCCATCCTGCTGTTGGAGACGTCCATCCTGCTTTTGGAGACGTCCATCCTGCTGTTGGAGACGTCCATCCTGCTGTTGGAGACGTCCATCCTGCTTTTGGAGACGCCCATCCTGCTGTTGGAGACGTCCGTCCTGCTGTTGGAGACGTCCGTCCTGCTGTTGGAGACGTCCGTCCTGCTGTTGGTGACGTCGGTCCTGCTGTTGGAGACGTCCTGCTGTTGGAGACGTCCATCCTGCTGTTGGAGACGTCCATCCTGTTGTTGGAGACGTCCATCCATCCTGCTGTTGGAGACGTCCTGCTGTTGGAGACGTCCATCCTGCTGTTGGAGACGTCCTGCTGTTGGAGACGTCCATCCTGCTGTTTTAGACGTCCTGCTGTTGGAGACGTCCATCCTGCTGTTGGAGACGTCCATCCTGCTGTTGGAGACGTCCATCCATCCTGCTGTTGGAGACGTCCATCCATCCTGCTGTTGGAGACGTCCTTCCATCCTGCTGTTGGAGACGTCCATCCATCCTGCTGTTGGAGACGTCCATCCTGCTGTTGGAGACGTCCATCCTGCTGTTGGAGACGTCCATCCTGCTGTTGGAGACGTCCGTCCTGCTGTTGGTGACGTCCGTCCTGCTGTTGGAGACGTCCTGCTGTTGGAGATGTCCGTCCTGCTGTTGGAGACGTCCATCCTGCTGTTGGAGACGTCCATCCATCCTGCTGTTGGAGACGTCCATCCATCCTGCTGTTGGAGACGTCCATCCATCCTGCTGTTGGAGACGTCCGTCCTGCTGTTGGAGACGTCCGTCCTGCTGTTGGAGACGTCCGTCCTGCTGTTGGAGACGTCCGTCCTGCTGTTGGAGACGTCCGTCCTGCTGTTGGAGACGTCCGTCCTGCTGTTGGAGACGTCCGTCCTGCTGTTGGTGACGTCGGTCCTTCTGTTGGAGACGTCCTGCTGTTGGAGACGTCCATCCTGCTGTTGGAGACGTCCATCCTGCTGTTGGAGACGTCCATCCATCCTGCTGTTGGAGACTTCCTGCTGTTGGAGACGTCCATCCTGCTGTTGGAGACGTCCTGCTGTTGGAGACGTCCATCCTGCTGTTGGAGACGTCCATCCTGCTGTTGGAGACGTCCATCCTGCTGTTGGAGACGTCCATCCATCCTGCTGTTGGAGACGTCCATTCATCCTGCTGTTGGAGACGTCCATCCATCCTGCTGTTGGAGACGTCCTTCCATCCTGCTGTTGGAGACGTCCATCCATCCTGCTGTTGGAGACGTCCATCCTGCTGTTGGAGACGTCCATTCTGCTGTTGGAGACGTCCGTCCTGCTGTTGGAGACGTCCGTCCTGCTGTTGGAGACGTCCATCCATCCTGCTGTTGGAGACGTCCATCCATCCTGCTGTTGGAGACGTCCATCCATCCTGCTGTTGGAGACGTCCATCCATCCTGCTGTTGGAGACGTCCATCCATCCTGCTGTTGGAGACGTCCATCCATCCTACTGTTGGAGACGTCCATCCATCCTGCTGTTGGAGACGTCCATCCATCCTGCTGTTGGAGACGTCCATCCATCCTGCTGTTGGAGACGTCCATCCATCCTGCTGTTGGAGACGTCCGTCCTGCTGTTGGAGACGTCCGTCCTGCTGTTGGAGACGTACATCCATCCTGCTGTTGGAGACGTACATCCATCCTGCTGTTGGAGACGTGCATCCATCCTGCTGTGTGAGACGTACATCCATCCTGCTGTTGGAGTTGTCCGTCCTGCTGTTGGAGACGTCCGTCCTGCTGTTGGAGACGTCCGTCCTGCTGTTGGAGACGTCCGTCCTGCTGTTGGAGACATCTGTCCTGCTGTTGGTGACGTCCGTCCTGCTGTTGGAGATGTCCGTCCTGCTGTTGGAGATGTCCGTCCTGCTGTTGGAGACGTCCGTCCATCCTGCTGTTGGAGACGTCCATCCATCCTGCTGTTGGAGACGTACATCCACCCTGCTGTTGGAGACGTCCGTCCTGCTGTTGGAGACTTCCGTCCTGCTGTTGGAGACGTCCGTCCTGCTGTTGGAGACGTCCATCCTGCTGTTGGAGACGTCCATCCTGCTGTTGGAGACGTCCATCCTGCTGTTGGAGACGTCCATCCTGCTGTTGGAGACGTCCATCCTGCTGTTGGAGACGTCCTGCTGTTGGAGACGTCCGTCCTGCTGTTGGAGACGTCCATCCTGTTGTTGGAGACGTCCATCCTGCTGATGGAGACGTCCATCCTGCTGTTGGAGACGTCCTGCTGTTGGAGACGTCCGTCCTGCTGTTGGAGACGTCCGTCCGTCCTGCTGTTGGAGACGTCCGTCCTGCTGTTGGAGACGTCCATCCTGCTGTTGGAGACGTCCATCCTGCTGTTGGAGATGTCCATCCATCCTGCTGTTGGAGACGTCCTGCTGTTGGAGACGTCCATCCTGCTGTTGGAGACGTCCATCCTGCTGTTGGAGACGTCCATCCTGCTGTTGGAGACATGTCCATCCTGCTTTTGGAGACGTCCATCCTGCTGTTGGAGACGTCCATCCTGCTGTTGGAGACGTCCATCCATCCTGCTGTTGGAGACGTCCATTCATCCTGCTGTTGGAGACGTCCATCCATCCTGCTGTTGGAGACGTCCTTCCATCCTGCTGTTGGAGACGTCCATCCATCCTGCTGTTGGAGACGTCCATCCATCCTGCTGTTGGAGACGTCCATCCTGCTGTTGGAGACGTCCATCCTGCTGTTTGAGACGTCCATCCTGCTGTTGGAGACGTCCGTCCTGCTGTTGGAGACGTCCTGCTGTTGGAGACGTCCGTCCTGCTGTTGGAGACGTCCGTCCTGCTGTTGGAGACGTCCGTCCTGCTGTTGGAGACGTCCGTCCTGCTGTTGGAGACGTCCGTCCTGCTGTTGGAGACGTCCGTCCTGCTGTTGGAGACTTTCATCCTGCTGTTGGAGACGTCCATCCATCCTGCTGTTGGAGACGTCCATCCATCCTGCTGTTGGAGACGTCCTGCTGTTGGAGACGTCCATCCTGCTGTTGGAGACGTCCATCCTGCTGTTGGAGACGTCCATCCTGCTGTTGGAGACGTCCATCCTGCTTTTGGAGACGTCCATCCTGCTGTTGGAGACGTCCATCCTGCTGTTGGAGACGTCCATCCTGCTGTTGGAGACGCCCGTCCTGCTGTTGGAGACGTCCGTCCTGCTGTTGGAGACGTCCGTCCTGCTGTTGGAGACGTCCGTCCTGCTGTTGGTGACGTCGGTCCTGCTGTTGGAGACGTCCTGCTGTTGGAGACGTCCATCCTGCTGTTGGAGACGTCCATCCATCCTGCTGTTGGAGACGTCCTGCTGTTGGAGACGTCCATCCTGCTGTTGGAGACGTCCTGCTGTTGGAGACGTCCATCCTGCTGTTGGAGACGTCCTGCTGTTGGAGACGTCCATCCTGCTGTTTTAGACGTCCTGCTGTTGGAGACGTCCATCCTGCTGTTGGAGACGTCCATCCTGCTGTTGGAGACGTCCATTCATCCTGCTGTTGGAGATGTCCTGCTGTTGGAGACGTCCATCCTGCTGTTGGAGACGTCCTGCTGTTGGAGACGTCCATCCTGCTGTTGGAGACGTCCTGCTGTTGGAGACGTCCGTCCTGCTGTTGGAGACGTCCGTCCTGCTGTTGGAGACGTCCGTCCTGCTGTTGGAGACGTCCGTCCTGCTGTTGGAGACGTCCATCCTGCTGTTGGAGACGTCCATCCTGCTGTTGGAGATGTCCATCCATCCTGCTGTTGGAGACGTCCTGCTGTTGGAGACGTCCATCCTGCTGTTGGAGACGTCCATCCTGCTTTTGGAGACGTCCATCCTGCTGTTGGAGACGTCCATCCTGCTGTTGGAGACGATCATCCTGCTGTTGGAGACGTCCATCCTGCTGTTGGAGACGTCCATCCATCCTGCTGTTGGAGACGTCCATTCATCCTGCTGTTGGAGACGTCCATCCATCCTGCTGTTGGAGACGTCCTTCCATCCTGCTGTTGGAGACGTCCATCCATCCTGCTGTTGGAGACGTCCATCCATCCTGCTGTTGGAGACGTCCATCCTGCTGTTGGAGACGTCCATCCTGCTGTTTGAGACGTCCATCCTGCTGTTGGAGACGTCCGTCCTGCTGTTGGAGACGTCCTGCTGTTGGAGACGTCCGTCCTGCTGTTGGAGACGTCCGTCCTGCTGTTGGAGACGTCCGTCCTGCTGTTGGAGAAGTCCGTCCTGCTGTTGGAGACGTCCGTCCTGCTGTTGGAGACGTCCGTCCTGCTGTTGGAGACTTTCATCCTGCTGTTGGAGACGTCCATCCATCCTGCTGTTGGAGACGTCCATCCATCCTGCTGTTGGAGACGTCCTGCTGTTGGAGACGTCCATCCTGCTGTTGGAGACGTCCATCCTGCTGTTGGAGACGTCCATCCTGCTGTTGGAGACGTCCATCCTGCTTTTGGAGACGTCCATCCTGCTGTTGGAGACGTCCATCCTGCTGTTGGAGACGTCCATCCTGCTGTTGGAGACGTCCATCCTGCTGTTGGAGACGCCCGTCCTGCTGTTGGAGACGTCCGTCCTGCTGTTGGAGACGTCCGTCCTGCTGTTGGTGACGTCGGTCCTGCTGTTGGAGACGTCCTGCTGTTGGAGACGTCCATCCTGTTGTTGGAGACGTCCATCCATCCTGCTGTTGGAGACGTCCTGCTGTTGGAGACGTCCATCCTGCTGTTGGAGACGTCCTGCTGTTGGAGACGTCCATCCTGCTGTTGGAGACGTCCTGCTGTTGGAGACGTCCATCCTGCTGTTTTAGACGTCCTGCTGTTGGAGACGTCCATCCTGCTGTTGGAGACGTCCATCCTGCTGTTGGAGACGTCCATTCATCCTGCTGTTGGAGACGTCCTGCTGTTGGAGACGTCCATCCTGCTGTTGGAGACGTCCTGCTGTTGGAGACGTCCATCCTGCTGTTGGAGACGTCCTGCTGTTGGAGACGTCCATCCTGCTGTTTTAGACGTCCATCCTGCTGTTGGAGACGTCCATCCTGCTGTTGGAGACGTCCATCCTGCTGTTGGAGACGTCCATCCTGCTGTTGGAGATGTCCTGCTGTTGGAGACGTCCGTCCTGCTGTTGGTGACGTCCGTCCTGCTGTTGGAGACGTCCTGCTGTTGGAGATGTCCGTCCTGCTGTTGGAGACGTCCATCCTGCTGTTGGAGACGTCCATCCATCCTGCTGTTGGAGACGTCCATCCATCCTGCTGTTGGAGACGTCCATCCATCCTGCTGTTGGAGACGTCCATCCATCCTGCTGTTGGAGACGTCCATCCATCCTGCTGTTGGAGACGTCCGTCCTGCTGTTGGAGACGTCCATCCTGCTGTTTGAGACGTCCGTCCTGCTGTTGGAGACGTCCGTCCTGCTGTTGGAGACGTCCGTCCTGCTGTTGGAGACGTCCATCCTGCTGTTGGAGACGTCCGTCCTGCTGTTGGAGACGTCCGTCCTGCTGTTGGAGACGTCCGTCCTGCTGTTGGAGACGTCCGTCCTGCTGTTGGAGACGTCCGTCCTGCTGGAGACGTCCTGCTGTTGGAGACGTCCATCCTGCTGTTGGAGACGTCCATCCTGTTGTTGGAGACGTCCATCCATCCTGCTGTTGGAGACTTCCTGCTGTTGGAGACGTCCATCCTGCTGTTGGAGACGTCCTGCTGTTGGAGACGTCCATCCTGCTGTTGGAGACGTCCATCCTGCTGTTGGAGACGTCCATCCTGCTGTTGGAGACGTCCATCCATCCTGCTGTTGGAGACGTCCATTCATCCTGCTGTTGGAGACGTCCATCCATCCTGCTGTTGGAGACGTCCTTCCATCCTGCTGTTGGAGACGTCCATCCATCCTGCTGTTGGAGACGTCCATCCTGCTGTTGGAGACGTCCGTCCTGCTGTTGGAGACGTCCGTCCTGCTGTTGGAGACGTCCGTCCTGCTGTTGGAGACGTCCATCCTGCTGTTGGAGACGTCCATCCATCCTGCTGTTGGAGACGTCCATCCATCCTGCTGTTGGAGACGTCCATCCATCCTGCTGTTGGAGACGTCCATCCATCCTGCTGTTGGAGACGTCCATCCATCCTGCTGTTGGAGACGTCCATCCATCCTACTGTTGGAGACGTCCATCCATCCTGCTGTTGGAGACGCCTCCATCCTGCTGTTGGAGACGTCCATCCTGCTGTTGGAGACGTCCGTCCTGCTGTTGGAGACGTCCGTCCTGCTGTTGGAGACGTCCGTCCTGCTGTTGGAGACGTCCATCCATCCTGCTGTTGGAGACTTCCTGCTGTTGGAGACGTCCATCCTGCTGTTGGAGACGTCCATCCTGTTGTTGGAGACGTCCATCCATCCTGCTGTTGGAGACTTCCTGCTGTTGGAGACGTCCATCCTGCTGTTGGAGACGTCCCTGCTGTTGGAGACGTCCATCCTGCTGTTGGAGACGTCCATCCTGCTGTTGGAGACGTCCATCCATCCTGCTGTTGGAGACGTCCATCCATCCTGCTGTTGGAGACGTCCATCCATCCTGCTGTTGGAGACGTCCTTCCATCCTGCTGTTGGAGACGTCCATCCATCCTGCTGTTGGAGACGTCCATCCTGCTGTTGGAGACGTCCATCCTGCTGTTGGAGACGTCCGTCCTGCTGTTGGAGACGTCCGTCCTGCTGTTGGAGACGTCCGTCCTGCTGTTGGAGACGTCCATCCATCCTGCTGTTGGAGACGTCCATCCACCTGCTGTTGGAGACGTCCATCCATCCTGCTGTTGGAGACGTCCATCCATCCTGCTGTTGGAGACGTCCATCCATCCTGCTGTTGGAGACGTCCATCCATCCTGCTGTTGGAGACGTCCATCCATCCTGCTGTTGGAGACGTCCGTCCTGCTGTTGGAGACGTCCGTCCTGCTGTTTGAGACGTCCGTCCTGCTGTTGGAGACGTCCGTCCTGCTGTTGGAGACGTCCGTCCTGCTGTTGGAGACGTCCATCCTGCTGATGGAGACGTCCATCCTGCTGTTGGAGACGTCCTGCTGTTGGTGACGTCCGTCCTGCTGTTGGAGACGTCCGTCCTGCTGTTGGAGATGTCCGTCCTGCTGTTGGAGACGTCCGTCCTGCTGTTGGAGACGTCCGTCCTGCTGTTGGAGACGTCCGTCCTGCTGTTGGTGACGTCGGTCCTTCTGTTGGAGACGTCCTGCTGTTGGAGACGTCCATCCTGCTGTTGGAGACGTCCATCCTGTTGTTGGAGACGTCCATCCATCCTGCTGTTGGAGACTTCCTGCTGTTGGAGACGTCCATCCTGCTGTTGGAGACGTCCTGCTGTTGGAGACGTCCATCCTGCTGTTGGAGACGTCCATCCTGCTGTTGGAGACGTCCATCCTGCTGTTGGAGACGTCCATCCATCCTGCTGTTGGAGACGTCCATTCATCCTGCTGTTGGAGACGTCCATCCATCCTGCTGTTGGAGACGTCCTTCCATCCTGCTGTTGGAGACGTCCATCCATCCTGCTGTTGGAGACGTCCATCCTGCTGTTGGAGACGTCCGTCCTGCTGTTGGAGACGTCCGTCCTGCTGTTGGAGACGTCCGTCCTGCTGTTGGAGACGTCCATCCTGCTGTTGGAGACGTCCATCCATCCTGCTGTTGGAGACGTCCATCCATCCTGCTGTTGGAGACGTCCATCCATCCTGCTGTTGGAGACGTCCATCCATCCTGCTGTTGGAGACGTCCATCCATCCTGCTGTTGGAGACGTCCATCCATCCTACTGTTGGAGACGTCCATCCATCCTGCTGTTGGAGACGTCCATCCATCCTGCTGTTGGAGACGTCCATCCTGCTGTTGGAGACGTCCGTCCTGCTGTTGGAGACGTCCGTCCTGCTGTTGGAGACGTCCGTCCTGCTGTTGGAGACGTCCATCCATCCTGCTGTTGGAGACTTCCTGCTGTTGGAGACGTCCATCCTGCTGTTGGAGACGTCCATCCTGTTGTTGGAGACGTCCATCCATCCTGCTGTTGGAGACTTCCTGCTGTTGGAGACGTCCATCCTGCTGTTGGAGACGTCCTGCTGTTGGAGACGTCCATCCTGCTGTTGGAGACGTCCATCCTGCTGTTGGAGACGTCCATCCATCCTGCTGTTGGAGACGTCCATTCATCCTGCTGTTGGAGACGTCCATCCATCCTGCTGTTGGAGACGTCCTTCCATCCTGCTGTTGGAGACGTCCATCCATCCTGCTGTTGGAGACGTCCATCCTGCTGTTGGAGGCGTCCATCCTGCTGTTGGAGACGTCCGTCCTGCTGTTGGAGACGTCCGTCCTGCTGTTGGAGACGTCCGTCCTGCTGTTGGAGACGTCCATCCATCCTGCTGTTGGAGACGTCCATCCATCCTGCTGTTGGAGACGTCCATCCATCCTGCTGTTGGAGACGTCCATCCATCCTGCTGTTGGAGACGTCCATCCATCCTGCTGTTGGAGACGTCCATCCATCCTGCTGTTGGAGACGTCCATCCATCCTGCTGTTGGAGACGTCCATCCATCCTGCTGTTGGAGACGTCCGTCCTGAAGTTGGAGACGTCCGTCCTGCTGTTGGAGACGTACATCCTGCTGTTGGAGACGTACATCCATCCTGCTGTTGGAGACGTACATCCATCCTGCTGTTGGAGACGTGCATCCATCCTGCTGTTGGAGACGTACATCCATCCTGCTGTTGGAGTTGTCCGTCCTGCTGTTGGAGACGTCCGTCCTGCTGTTGGAGACGTCCATCCTGCTTTTGGAGACGTCCATCCTGCTGTTGTAGACGTCCATCCTGCTGTTTGAGACGTCCATCCTGCTGTTGGAGACGTACATCCATCCTGCTGTTGGAGACGTACATCCATCCTGCTGTTGGAGACGTGCATCCATCCTGCTGTTGGAGACGTACATCCTGCTGTTGGAGACGTCCATCCTGCTGTTGGAGACGTCCATCCTGCTTTTGGAGACGTCCATCCTGCTGTTGGAGACGTCCATCCTGCTGTTGGAGACGTCCATCCTGCTGTTGGAGACGCCCATCCTGCTGTTGGAGACGTCTATCCTGCTGTTAGAGACGTCCTGCTGTTGGAGACGTCCGTCCTGCTGTTGGAGACGTCCGTCCTGCTGTTGGAGACGTCCGTCCTGCTGTTGGAGACGTCCGTCCTGCTGTTGGAGACGTCCTGCTGTTGGAGACGTCCATCCTGCTGTTTTAGACGTCCTGCTGTTGGAGACGTCCATCCATCCTGCTGTTGGAGACGTCCATCCATCCTGCTGTTGGAGACGTCCATCCATCCTGCTGTTGGAGACGTCCATCCATCCTGCTGTTGGAGACGTCCATCCATCCTGCTGTTGGAGACGTCCATCCATCCTGCTGTTGGAGACGTCCGTCCTGCTGTTGGAGACGTCCGTCCTGCTGTTGGAGACGTCCGTCCTGCTGTTGGAGACGTACATCCATCCTGCTGTTGGAGACGTCCATCCTGCTGTTGGAGACGTCCATCCTGCTGTTGGAGACGTCCTGCTGTTGGAGATGTCCGTCCTGCTGTTGGAGACGTCCGTCCTGCTGTTGGAGACGTCCGTCCTGCTGTTGGAGACGTCCATCCTGCTGTTGGAGACGTCCATCCTGCTGTTGGAGACGTCCATCCATCCTGCTGTTGGAGACGTCCTGCTGTTGGAGACGTCCGTCCTGCTGTTGGAGACGTCCGTCCTGCTGTTGGACAAGTCCGTCCTGCTGTTGGAGACGTCCGTCCTGCTGTTGGTGACGTCGGTCCTTCTGTTGGAGACGTCCTGCTGTTGGAGACGTCCGTCCTGCTGTTGGAGACGTCCGTCCTGCTGTTGGAGACGTCCGTCCTGCTGTTGGAGAAGTCCGTCCTGCTGTTGGAGACGTCCGTCCTGCTGTTGGAGACGTCCGTCCTGCTGTTGGAGACGTCCGTCCTGCTGTTGGAGACTTTCATCCTGCTGTTGGAGACGACCATCCATCCTGCTGTTGGAGACGTCCATCCATCCTGCTGTTGGAGACGTCCTGCTGTTGGAGACGTCCATCCTGCTGTTGGAGACGTCCATCCTGCTGTTGGAGACGTCCATCCTGCTGTTGGAGACGTCCATCCTGCTTTTGGAGACGTCCATCCTGCTGTTGGAGACGTCCATCCTGCTGTTGGAGACGTCCATCCTGCTGTTGGAGACGCCCATCCTGCTGTTGGAGACGTCCGTCCTGCTGTTGGAGACGTCCGTCCTGCTGTTGGAGACGTCCTGCTGTTGGAGACGTCCATCCTGTTGTTGGAGACGTCCATCCATCCTGCTGTTGGAGACGTCATGCTGTTGGAGACGTCCATCCTGCTGTTGGAGACGTCCTGCTGTTGGAGACGTCCATCCTGCTGTTGGAGACGCCCTGCTGTTGGAGACGTCCATCCTGCTGTTTTAGACGTCCTGCTGTTGGAGACGTCCATCCTGCTGTTGGAGACGCTCCATCCTGCTGTTGGAGACGTCCATTCATCCTGCTGTTGGAGACGTCCATTCATCCTGCTGTTGGAGACGTCCATCCATCCTGCTGTTGGAGACGTCCTTCCATCCTGCTGTTGGAGACGCCCATCCATCCTGCTGTTGGAGACGTCCATCCTGCTGTTGGAGACGCCCATCCTGCTGTTGGAGACGCCCATCCTGCTGTTGGAGACGCCCTGCTGTTGGAGACGTCCGTCCTGCTGTTGGTGACGTCCGTCCTGCTGTTGGAGACGTCCCTGCTGTTGGAGATGTCCGTCCTGCTGTTGGAGACGTCCATCCTGCTGTTGGAGACGCCCATCCATCCTGCTGTTGGAGACGTCCATCCATCCTGCTGTTGGAGACGTCCATCCATCCTGCTGTTGGAGACGTCCATCCATCCTGCTGTTGGAGACGTCCGTCCTGCTGTTGGAGACGTCCGTCCTGCTGTTGGAGACGTCCGTCCTGCTGTTTGAGACGTCCGTCCTGCTGTTGGAGACGTCCGTCCTGCTGTTGGAGACGTCCGTCCTGCTGTTGGAGACGCCCATCCTGCTGATGGAGACGTCCATCCTGCTGTTGGAGACGTCCCTGCTGTTGGTGACGTCCGTCCTGCTGTTGGAGACGTCCGTCCTGCTGTTGGAGATGTCCGTCCTGCTGTTGGAGACGTCCGTCCTGCTGTTGGAGACGTCCGTCCTGCTGTTGGAGACGTCCGTCCTGCTGTTGGTGACGTCGGTCCTTCTGTTGGAGACGTCCTGCTGTTGGAGACGCCCATCCTGCTGTTGGAGACGTCCATCCTGTTGTTGGAGACGTCCATCCATCCTGCTGTTGGAGACTTCCTGCTGTTGGAGACGTCCATCCTGCTGTTGGAGACGTCCTGCTGTTGGAGACGCCCATCCTGCTGTTGGAGACGTCCATCCTGCTGTTGGAGACGCCCATCCTGCTGTTGGAGACGTCCATCCATCCTGCTGTTGGAGACGCCCATTCATCCTGCTGTTGGAGACGCCCATCCATCCTGCTGTTGGAGACGCCCTTCCATCCTGCTGTTGGAGACGCCCATCCATCCTGCTGTTGGAGACGTCCATCCTGCTGTTGGAGACGTCCATCCTGCTGTTGGAGACGTCCGTCCTGCAGTTGGAGACGTCCGTCCTGCTGTTGGAGACGCCCATCCATCCTGCTGTTGGAGACGCCCATCCATCCTGCTGTTGGAGACGTCCATCCATCCTGCTGTTGGAGACGCCCATCCATCCTGCTGTTGGAGACGCCCATCCATCCTGCTGTTGGAGACGCCCATCCATCCTACTGTTGGAGACGTCCATCCATCCTGCTGTTGGAGACGTCCATCCATCCTGCTGTTGGAGACGTCCATCCATCCTGCTGTTGGAGACGTCCGTCCTGCTGTTGGAGACGTCCGTCCTGCTGTTGGAGACGCCCGTCCTGCTGTTTGAGACGCCCGTCCTGCTGTTGGAGACGTCCGTCCTGCTGTTGGAGACGTCCGTCCTGCTGTTGGAGACGCCCATCCTGCTGATGGAGACGTCCATCCTGCTGTTGGAGACGCCCTGCTGTTGGTGACGCCCGTCCTGCTGTTGGAGACGTCCGTCCTGCTGTTGGAGATGTCCGCCCTGCTGTTGGAGACGCCCGTCCTGCTGTTGGAGACGTCCGCCCTGCTGTTGGAGACGCCCGTCCTGCTGTTGGTGACGTCGGTCCTTCTGTTGGAGACGCCCTGCTGTTGGAGACGCCCATCCTGCTGTTGGAGACGTCCATCCTGTTGTTGGAGACGTCCATCCATCCTGCTGTTGGAGACTTCCTGCTGTTGGAGACGTCCATCCTGCTGTTGGAGACGTCCTGCTGTTGGAGACGCCCATCCTGCTGTTGGAGACGCCCATCCTGCTGTTGGAGACGTCCATCCTGCTGTTGGAGACGTCCATCCATCCTGCTGTTGGAGACGCCCATTCATCCTGCTGTTGGAGACGTCCATCCATCCTGCTGTTGGAGACGCCCTTCCATCCTGCTGTTGGAGACGCCCATCCATCCTGCTGTTGGAGACGCCCATCCTGCTGTTGGAGACGTCCATCCTGCTGTTGGAGACGCCCGTCCTGCAGTTGGAGACGTCCGTCCTGCTGTTGGAGACGCCCATCCATCCTGCTGTTGGAGACGCCCATCCATCCTGCTGTTGGAGACGTCCATCCATCCTGCTGTTGGAGACGTCCATCCATCCTGCTGTTGGAGACGCCCATCCATCCTGCTGTTGGAGACGTCCATCCATCCTACTGTTGGAGACGCCCATCCATCCTGCTGTTGGAGACGCCCATCCATCCTGCTGTTGGAGACGCCCATCCTGCTGTTGGAGACGCCCGTCCTGCTGTTGGAGACGTCCGTCCTGCTGTTGGAGACGCCCGTCCTGCTGTTGGAGACGCCCATCCATCCTGCTGTTGGAGACTTCCTGCTGTTGGAGACGCCCATCCTGCTGTTGGAGACGCCCATCCTGTTGTTGGAGACGCCCATCCATCCTGCTGTTGGAGACTTCCTGCTGTTGGAGACGCCCATCCTGCTGTTGGAGACGTCCTGCTGTTGGAGACGCCCATCCTGCTGTTGGAGACGTCCATCCTGCTGTTGGAGACGTCCATCCTGCTGTTGGAGACGTCCATCCATCCTGCTGTTGGAGACGCCCATTCATCCTGCTGTTGGAGACGTCCATCCATCCTGCTGTTGGAGACGCCCTTCTATCCTGCTGTTGGAGACGCCCATCCATCCTGCTGTTGGAGACGCCCATCCTGCTGTTGGAGGCGTCCATCCTGCTGTTGGAGACGCCCGCCCTGCTGTTGGAGACGCCCGTCCTGCTGTTGGAGACGTCCGTCCTGCTGTTGGAGACGCCCATCCATCCTGCTGTTGGAGACGTCCATCCATCCTGCTGTTGGAGACGCCCGTCCTGCTGTTGGAGACGCCCATCCATCCTGCTGTTGGAGACGCCCATCCATCCTGCTGTTGGAGACGCCCATCCATCCTACTGTTGGAGACGCCCATCCATCCTGCTGTTGGAGACGCCCATCCATCCTGCTGTTGGAGACGCCCATCCATCCTGCTGTTGGAGACGTCCATCCATCCTGCTGTTGGAGACGCCCGCCCTGCTGTTGGAGACGTCCGTCCTGCTGTTGGAGACGTACATCCATCCTGCTGTTGGAGACGCACATCCATCCTGCTGTTGGAGACGTGCATCCATCCTGCTGTTGGAGACGTACATCCATCCTGCTGTTGGAGTTGTCCGTCCTGCTGTTGGAGACGCCCGTCCTGCTGTTGGAGACGCCCGTCCTGCTGTTGGAGACGCCCATCCTGCTGTTGGAGACGCCCATCCTGCTGTTGGAGACGCCTATCCTGCTGTTGGAGACGTACATCCATCCTGCTGTTGGAGACGCACATCCATCCTGCTGTTGGAGACGTGCATCCATCCTGCTGTTGGAGACGCACATCCTGCTGTTGGAGACGCCCATCCTGCTGTTGGAGACGCCCATCCTGCTTTTGGAGACGCCCATCCTGCTGTTGGAGACGCCCATCCTGCTGTTGGAGACGCCCATCCTGCTGTTGGAGACGCCTATCCTGCTGTTAGAGACGCCCTGCTGTTGGAGACGCCCATCCTGCTGTTAGAGACGTCCGTCCTGCTGTTGGAGACGCCCGTCCTGCTGTTGGAGACGTCCGTCCTGCTGTTGGAGACGTCCGTCCTGCTGTTGGAGACGCCCATCCTGCTGTTGGAGACGCCCATCCATCCTGCTGTTGGAGACGTCCTCCTGCTGTTGGAGACGTCTCTGCTGTTGGACAAGTCCGTCCTGCTGTTGGAGACGTCCGTCCTGCTGTTGGAGACGCCTGCTGTTGGAGACGCCCGTCCTGCTGTTGGAGACGCCCGTCCTGCTGTTGGAGTCGCTCCGTGCTGTTGGAGACGCCCGTCCTGCTGTTGGAGACGTCCATCCTGCTGTTGGAGACGCCCATCCTGTTGTTGGAGACGCCCATCCATCCTGCTGTTGGAGACGCCCTGCTGTTGGAGACGCCCATCCTGCTGTTGGAGACGTCCATCCTGCTGTTGGAGACGTCCATCCTGCTGTTGGAGACGCCCATCCATCCTGCTGTTGGAGACGCCCATTCATCCTGCTGTTGGAGACGCCCATTCATCCTGCTGTTGGAGACGTCCATCCATCCTGCTGTTGGAGACGCCCTTCCATCCTGCTGTTGGAGACGTCCTTCCATCCTGCTGTTGGAGACGCCCATCCATCCTGCTGTTGGAGACGCCCATCCATCCTGCTGTTGGAGACGCCCATCCTGCTGTTGAAGACGTCCATCCTGCTTTTGGAGACGCCCATCCTGCTGTTGGAGACGCCCTGCTGTTGGAGACGCCCGTCCTGCTGTTGGTGACGTCCGTCCTGCTGTTGGAGACTTTACATCCATCCTGCTGTTGGAGACGTACATCCATCCTGCTGTTGGAGACGTCCATCCTGCTGTTGGAGACGTCCTGCTTTTGGAGACGTCCGTCCTGCTGTTGGTGACGTCCATCCATCCTGCTGTTGGAGACGTCCATCCATCCTGCTGTTGGAGACGTCCGTCCTGCTGTTGGAGACGTCCGTCCTGCTGTTGGAGACGTCCGTCCTGCTGTTGGAGATGTCCATCCTGCTGTTGGAGACGTACATCCATCCTGCTGTTGGAGACGTCCATCCTGCTGTTGGAGACGTCCATCCTGCTGTTGGAGACGTCCATCCTGCTGTTGGAGACGTCCTGCTGTTGGAGACGTCCGTCCTGCTGTTGGTGACGTCCATCCATCCTGCTGTTGGAGACGTCCATCCATCCTGCTGTTGGAGATGTCCGTCCATCCTGCTGTTGGAGACGTCCATCCATCCTGCTGATGGAGACGTCCGTCCTGCTGTTGGAGACGTCCGTCCTGCTGTTGGAGACGCCCGTCCTGCTGTTGGAGACGTCCGTCCTGCTGTTGGAGACCTCCGTCCTGCTGTTGGTGACGCCCATCCTGCTGTTGGAGACGCCCTGCTGTTGGAGACGCCCTGCTGTTGGAGACGTCCGTCCTGCTGTTGGAGACGCCCGTCCTGCTGTTGGAGACGTCCGTCCTGCTGTTGGAGACGCCCGTCCTGCTGTTAGGAGACGCCCATCCTGCTGTTGGAGACGCCCATCCTGCTGTTGGAGACGCCCATCCTGTTGTTGGAGACGCCCATCCATCCTGCTGTTGGAGACGCCCTGCTGTTGGAGACGCCCATCCTGCTGTTGGAGACGCCCATCCTGCTTTTGGAGACGCCATCCTACTGTTGGAGACGCCCATCCATCCTGCTGTTGGAGACGCCCATCCATCCTGCTGTTGGAGACGTCCATCCTGCTGTTGGAGACGCCCGTCCTGCTGTTGGAGACGTCCGTCCTGCTGTTGGAGACGCCCGTCCTGCTGTTGGAGACGCCCATCCATCCTGCTGTTGGAGACTTCCTGCTGTTGGAGACGCCCATCCTGCTGTTGGAGACGCCCATCCTGTTGTTGGAGACGCCCATCCATCCTGCTGTTGGAGACTTCCTGCTGTTGGAGACGCCCATCCTGCTGTTGGAGACGCCCTGCTGTTGGAGACGTCCATCCTGCTGTTGGAGACGCCCATCCTGCTGTTGGAGACGTCCATCCTGCTGTTGGAGACGCCCATCCATCCTGCTGTTGGAGACGCCCATTCATCCTGCTGTTGGAGACGCCCATCCATCCTGCTGTTGGAGACGTCCTTCTATCCTGCTGTTGGAGACGCCCATCCATCCTGCTGTTGGAGACGCCCATCCTGCTGTTGGAGGCGCCCATCCTGCTGTTGGAGACGTCCGTCCTGCTGTTGGAGACGTCCGTCCTGCTGTTGGAGACGCCCGCCCTGCTGTTGGAGACGCCCATCCATCCTGCTGTTGGAGACGCCCATCCATCCTGCTGTTGGAGACGCCCGTCCTGCTGTTGGAGACGCCCATCCATCCTGCTGTTGGAGACGCCCATCCATCCTGCTGTTGGAGACGCCCATCCATCCTACTGTTGGAGACGCCCATCCATCCTGCTGTTGGAGACGCCCATCCATCCTGCTGTTGGAGACGCCCATCCATCCTGCTGTTGGAGACGCCCATCCATCCTGCTGTTGGAGACGTCCGCCCTGCTGTTGGAGACGTCCGTCCTGCTGTTGGAGACGTACATCCATCCTGCTGTTGGAGACGTACATCCATCCTGCTGTTGGAGACGTGCATCCATCCTGCTGTTGGAGACGTACATCCATCCTGCTGTTGGAGTTGTCCGTCCTGCTGTTGGAGACGTCCGTCCTGCTGTTGGAGACGTCCGTCCTGCTGTTGGAGACGTCCATCCTGCTGTTGGAGACGTCCATCCTGCTGTTGGAGACGTCTATCCTGCTGTTGGAGACGTACATCCATCCTGCTGTTGGAGACGTACATCCATCCTGCTGTTGGAGACGTGCATCCATCCTGCTGTTGGAGACGACATCCTGCTGTTGGAGACGTCCATCCTGCTGTTGGAGACGCCCATCCTGCTTTTGGAGACGCCCATCCTGCTGTTGGAGACGCCCATCCTGCTGTTGGAGACGCCCATCCTGCTGTTGGAGACGCCTATCCTGCTGTTAGAGACGCCCTGCTGTTGGAGACGCCCATCCTGCTGTTAGAGACGTCCGTCCTGCTGTTGGAGACGCCCGTCCTGCTGTTGGAGACGCCCGTCCTGCTGTTGGAGACGCCCGCCCTGCTGTTGGAGACGTCCATCCTGCTGTTGGAGACGCCCATCCATCCTGCTGTTGGAGACGCCCTGCTGTTGGAGACGCCCGTCCTGCTGTTGGAGACGTCCGTCCTGCTGTTGGACAAGTCCGTCCTGCTGTTGGAGACGCCCGTCCTGCTGTTGGTGACGTCGGTCCTTCTGTTGGAGACGCCCCTGCTGTTGGAGACGTCCGTCCTGCTGTTGGAGACGCCCGCCCTGCTGTTGGAGTCGCCCGTCCTGCTGTTGGAGACGCCCGTCCTGCTGTTGGAGACTTCCATCCTGCTGTTGGAGACGCCCATCCTGTTGTTGGAGACGCCCATCCATCCTGCTGTTGGAGACGCCCTGCTGTTGGAGACGCCCATCCTGCTGTTGGAGACGCCCATCCTGCTGTTGGAGACGCCCATCCTGCTGTTGGAGACGCCCATCCATCCTGCTGTTGGAGACGCCCATTCATCCTGCTGTTGGAGACGCCCATTCATCCTGCTGTTGGAGACGCCCATCCATCCTGCTGTTGGAGACGCCCTTCCATCCTGCTGTTGGAGACGCCCTTCCATCCTGCTGTTGGAGACGCCCATCCATCCTGCTGTTGGAGACGCCCATCCATCCTGCTGTTGGAGACGTCCATCCTGCTGTTGAAGACGTCCATCCTGCTTTTGGAGACGCCCATCCTGCTGTTGGAGACGCCCTGCTGTTGGAGACGCCCGTCCTGCTGTTGGTGACGCCCGTCCTGCTGTTGGAGACTTTACATCCATCCTGCTGTTGGAGACGCCCATCCATCCTGCTGTTGGAGACGCCCATCCTGCTGTTGGAGACGCCCTGCTTTTGGAGACGCCCGTCCTGCTGTTGGTGACGCCCATCCATCCTGCTGTTGGAGACGCCCATCCATCCTGCTGTTGGAGACGCCCGTCCTGCTGTTGGAGACGCCCGTCCTGCTGTTGGAGACGTCCGTCCTGCTGTTGGAGATGTCCATCCTGCTGTTGGAGACGTACACCATCCTGCTGTTGGAGACGCCCATCCTGCTGTTGGAGACGCCCATCCTGCTGTTGGAGACGCCCATCCTGCTGTTGGAGACGCCCTCCTGCTGTTGGAGACGCCCGTCCTGCTGTTGGTGACGCCCATCCATCCTGCTGTTGGAGACGCCCATCCATCCTGCTGTTGGAGATGTCCGCCCATCCTGCTGTTGGAGACGTCCATCCATCCTGCTGATGGAGACGCCCGTCTCTGCTGTTGGAGACGCCCGTCCTGCTGTTGGAGACGCCCGTCCTGCTGTTGGAGACGCCCGTCCTGCTGTTGGAGACCTCCGTCCTGCTGTTGGTGACGCCCATCCTGCTGTTGGAGACGCCCTGCTGTTGGAGACGCCCTGCTGTTGGAGATGTCCGCCCTGCTGTTGGAGACGCCCGTCCTGCTGTTGGAGACGTCCGTCCTGCTGTTGGAGACGCCCGTCCTGCTGTTAGAGACGTCCATCCTGCTGTTGGAGACGCCCATCCTGCTGTTGGAGACGCCCATCCTGTTGTTGGAGACGCCCATCCATCCTGCTGTTGGAGACGCCCTGCTGTTGGAGACGCCCATCCTGCTGTTGGAGACGCCCATCCTGCTTTTGGAGACGCCCATCCTGCTGTTGGAGACGCCCATCCTGCTGTTGGAGACGCCTATCCTGCTTTTAGAGACGCCCTGCTGTTAGAGACGTCCCTGCTGTTGGAGACGTCCGTCCTGCTGTTGGAGACGCCCGTCCTGCTGTTGGAGACGCCCGCCCTGCTGTTGGAGACGCCCGTCCTGCTGATGGTGACGCCGGTCCTTCTGTTGGAGACGCCCTGCTGTTGGAGACGCCCGCCCTGCTGTTGGAGACGCCCGTCCTGCTGTTGGAGACGCCCATCCTGTTGTTGGAGACGTCCATCCTGCTGTTGGAGATGTCCATCCTGCTGTTGGAGACGCCCATCCTGTTGTTGGAGACGTCCATCCATCCTGCTGTTGGAGACTTCCTGCTGTTGGAGACGCCCATCCTGCTGTTGGAGACGCCCTGCTGTTGGAGACGTCCATCCTGCTGTTGGAGACGCCCATCCTGCTGTTGGAGACGCCCATCCTGCTGTTGGAGACGTCCATCCATCCTGCTGTTGGAGACGCCCATTCATCCTGCTGTTGGAGACGCCCATCCACCTGCTGTTGGAGACGCCCTTCCATCCTGCTGTTGGAGACGCCCATCCATCCTGCTGTTGGAGACGCCCATCCTGCTGTTGGAGACGCCCATCCTGCTGTTGGAGACGCCCGCCCTGCTGTTGGAGACGCCCGTCCTGCTGTTGGAGACGCCCATCCATCCTGCTGTTGGAGACGCCCATCCATCCTGCTGTTGGAGACGCCCATCCATCCTGCTGTTGGAGACGCCCATCCATCCTGCTGTTGGAGACGCCCATCCATCCTGCTGTTGGAGACGCCATCCATCCTACTGTTGGAGACGCCCATCCATCCTGCTGTTGGAGACGCCCATCCATCCTGCTGTTGGAGACGCCCATCCATCCTGCTGTTGGAGACGCCCGCCCTGCTGTTGGAGACGCCCGCCCTGCTGTTGGAGACGCCCGTCCTGCTGTTTGAGACGCCCGTCCTGCTGTTGGAGACGCCCGTCCTGCTGTTGGAGACGCCCGTCCTGCTGTTGGAGACGTCCATCCTGCTGATGGAGACGCCCATCCTGCTGTTGGAGACGCCCATCCTGCTGTTGGTGACGCCCGTCCTGCTGTTGGAGACGCCCGTCCTGCTGTTGGAGATGTCCGTCCTGCTGTTGGAGACGTCCGCCCTGCTGTTGGAGACGCCCGCCCTGCTGTTGGAGACGCCCGCCCTGCTGTTGGTGACGCCGGTCCTTCTGTTGGAGACGCCCTGCTGTTGGAGACGCCCATCCTGCTGTTGGAGACGCCCATCCTGTTGTTGGAGACGCCCATCCATCCTGCTGTTGGAGACTCCTGCTGTTGGAGACGCCCATCCTGCTGTTGGAGACGCCCCTGCTGTTGGAGACGCCCATCCTGCTGTTGGAGACGCCCATCCTGCTGTTGGAGACGCCCATCCTGCTGTTGGAGACGCCCATCCATCCTGCTGTTGGAGACGCCCATTCATCCTGCTGTTGGAGACGCCCATCCATCCTGCTGTTGGAGACGCCCTTCCATCCTGCTGTTGGAGACGCCCATCCATCCTGCTGTTGGAGACGCCCATCCTGCTGTTGGAGACGCCCATCCTGCTGTTGGAGACGCCCGCCCTGCAGTTGGAGACGTCCGTCCTGCTGTTGGAGACGCCCATCCATCCTGCTGTTGGAGACGCCCATCCATCCTGCTGTTGGAGACGTCCATCCATCTGCTGTTGGAGACGCCCATCCATCCTGCTGTTGGAGACGCCCATCCATCCTGCTGTTGGAGACGCCCATCCATCCTACTGTTGGAGACGTCCATCCATCCTGCTGTTGGAGACGCCCATCCATCCTGCTGTTGGAGACGCCCATCCTGCTGTTGGAGACGCCCGTCCTGCTGTTGGAGACGCCCGTCCTGCTGTTGGAGACGTCCGTCCTGCTGTTGGAGACGTCCATCCATCCTGCTGTTGGAGACTTCCTGCTGTTGGAGACGCCCATCCTGCTGTTGGAGACGCCCATCCTGTTGTTGGAGACGTCCATCCATCCTGCTGTTGGAGACTTCCTGCTGTTGGAGACGTCCATCCTGCTGTTGGAGACGCCCCTGCTGTTGGAGACGCCCATCCTGCTGTTGGAGACGCCCATCCTGCTGTTGGAGACGCCCATCCTGCTGTTGGAGACGCCCATCCATCCTGCTGTTGGAGACGCCCATTCATCCTGCTGTTGGAGACGCCCATCCATCCTGCTGTTGGAGACGCCCGTCTATCCTGCTGTTGGAGACGTCCATCCATCCTGCTGTTGGAGACGCCCATCCTGCTGTTGGAGACGCCCATCCTGCTGTTGGAGACGCCCGTCCTGCTGTTGGAGACGCCCGTCCTGCTGTTGGAGACGCCCGCCCTGCTGTTGGAGACGCCCATCCATCCTGCTGTTGGAGACGCCCATCCATCCTGCTGTTGGAGACGTCCGTCCTGCTGTTGGAGACGTCCATCCATCCTGCTGTTGGAGACGCCCATCCATCCTGCTGTTGGAGACGCCCATCCATCCTACTGTTGGAGACGTCCATCCATCCTGCTGTTGGAGACGCCCATCCATCCTGCTGTTGGAGACGCCCATCCATCCTGCTGTTGGAGACGCCCATCCATCCTGCTGTTGGAGACGTCCGTCCTGCTGTTGGAGACGCCCGTCCTGCTGTTGGAGACGTACATCCATCCTGCTGTTGGAGACGCACATCCATCCTGCTGTTGGAGACGTGCATCCATCCTGCTGTTGGAGACGTACACCATCCTGCTGTTGGAGTTGTCCGTCCTGCTGTTGGAGACGCCCGTCCTGCTGTTGGAGACGCCCGTCCTGCTGTTGGAGACGCCCATCCTGCTGTTGGAGACGCCCATCCTGCTGTTGGAGACGCCCATCCTGCTGTTGGAGACGCCATCCATCCTGCTGTTGGAGACGCCATCCATCCTGCTGTTGGAGACGTGCATCCATCCTGCTGTTGGAGACGCCATCCTGCTGTTGGAGACGCCCATCCTGCTGTTGGAGACGCCCATCCTGCTTTTGGAGACGCCCATCCTGCTGTTGGAGACGTCCATCCTGCTGTTGGAGACGCCCATCCTGCTGTTGGAGACGCCTATCCTGCTGTTAGAGACGCCCTGCTGTTGGAGACGTCCATCCTGCTGTTAGAGACGCCCGCCCTGCTGTTGGAGACGCCCGTCCTGCTGTTGGAGACGCCCGTCCTGCTGTTGGAGACGCCCGCCCTGCTGTTGGAGACGCCCATCCTGCTGTTGGAGACGTCCATCCTGCTGTTGGAGACGCCCATCCATCCTGCTGTTGGAGACGCCCTGCTGTTGGAGACGTCCGTCCTGCTGTTGGAGACGCCCGCCCTGCTGTTGGACAAGTCCGTCCTGCTGTTGGAGACGTCCGTCCTGCTGTTGGAGACGCCCGTCCTTCTGTTGGAACGCCCTGCTGTTGGAGACGTCCGTCCTGCTGTTGGAGACGTCCGTCCTGCTGTTGGAGACGCCCGTGCTGTTGGAGACGCCCGTCCTGCTGTTGGAGACTTCCATCCTGCTGTTGGAGACGTCCATCCTGTTGTTGGAGACGCCCATCCATCCTGCTGTTGGAGACGCCCTGCTGTTGGAGACGCCCATCCTGCTGTTGGAGACGTCCATCCTGCTGTTGGAGACGCCCATCCTGCTGTTGGAGACGCCCATCCATCCTGCTGTTGGAGACGCCCATTCATCCTGCTGTTGGAGACGCCCATTCATCCTGCTGTTGGAGACGCCCATCCATCCTGCTGTTGGAGACGCCCTTCCATCCTGCTGTTGGAGACGCCCTTCCATCCTGCTGTTGGAGACGCCCATCCATCCTGCTGTTGGAGACGCCCATCCATCCTGCTGTTGGAGACGCCCATCCTGCTGTTGGAGACGCCCATCCTGCTTTTGGAGACGCCCATCCTGCTGTTGGAGACGCCCTGCTGTTGGAGACGCCCGTCCTGCTGTTGGTGACGCCCGTCCTGCTGTTGGAGACGTTACATCCATCCTGCTGTTGGAGACGTACATCCATCCTGCTGTTGGAGACGCCCATCCTGCTGTTGGAGACGCCCTGCTTTTGGAGACGCCCGTCCTGCTGTTGGAGACGCCCATCCATCCTGCTGTTGGAGACGCCCATCCATCCTGCTGTTGGAGACGCCCGTCCTGCTGTTGGAGACGCCCGCCCCGCTGTTGGAGACGCCCGCCCTGCTGTTGGAGATGTCCATCCTGCTGTTGGAGACGTACATCCATCCTGCTGTTGGAGACGCCCATCCTGCTGTTGGAGACGCCCATCCTGCTGTTGGAGACGCCCATCCTGCTGTTGGAGACGTCCCTGCTGTTGGAGACGCCCGTCCTGCTGTTGGTGACGCCCATCCATCCTGCTGTTGGAGACGCCCATCCATCCTGCTGTTGGAGATGTCCGCCCATCCTGCTGTTGGAGACGCCCATCCGTCCTGCTGATGGAGACGCCCGTCCTGCTGTTGGAGACGCCCGCCCTGCTGTTGGAGACGCCCGTCCCGCTGTTGGAGACGCCCGTCCTGCTGTTGGAGACCTCCGTCCTGCTGTTGGTGACGCCCATCCTGCTGTTGGAGACGCCCTGCTGTTGGAGACGCCCTGCTGTTGGAGATGTCCGCCCTGCTGTTGGAGACGCCCGTCCTGCTGTTGGAGACGTCCGTCCTGCTGTTGGAGACGTCCGTCCTGCTGTTAGAGACGCCCATCCTGCTGTTGGAGACGCCCATCCTGCTGTTGGAGACGCCCATCCTGTTGTTGGAGACGCCCATCCATCCTGCTGTTGGAGACGCCCTGCTGTTGGAGACGCCCATCCTGCTGTTGGAGACGCCCATCCTGCTTTTGGAGACGCCCATCCTGCTGTTGGAGACGCCCATCCTGCTGTTGGAGACGCCCATCCTGCTTTTAGAGACGCCCTGCTGTTAGAGACGCCCTGCTGTTGGAGACGCCCGTCCTGCTGTTGGAGACGCCCGTCCTGCTGTTGGAGACGCCCGTCCTGCTGTTGGAGACGCCCGTCCTGCTGATGGAGACGCCGGTCCTTCTGTTGGAGACGCCCTGCTGTTGGAGACGCCCGTCCTGCTGTTGCAGACGCCCGTCCTGCTGTTGGAGACGCCCATCCTGTTGTTGGAGACGCCCATCCTGCTGTTGGAGACGTCCATCCTGCTGTTGGAGACGCCCGTCCTGCTGTTGGAGACGCCCGTCCTGCTTTTGGAGACGCCCGTCCTGCTGTTGGAGACGCCCATCCTGTTGTTGGAGACGCCCATCCTGCTGTTGGAGACGCCCGTCCTGCTGTTGGAGACGCCCGTCCTGCTGTTGGAGACGCCCGTCCTGCTGTTGGAGACGCCCGTCCTGCTGTTGGAGACGCCCGTCCTGCTGTTGGTGACGCCCATCCTGCTGTTGGAGACGCCCTGCTGTTGGAGACGCCCCTGCTGTTGGAGACGCCCGTCCTGCTGTTGGAGACGCCCGTCCTGCTGTTGGAGACGCCCGTCCTGCTGTTGGAGACGCCCATCCTGCTGTTGGAGACGCCCATCCTGCTGTTGGTGACGCCATCCTGCTGTTGGAGACGCCCATCCTGCTGTTGGAGACGCCCATCCTGCTGTTGGAGACGCCCATCCTGCTTTTAGAGACGCCCTGCTGTTAGAGACGTCCCTGCTGTTGGAGACGCCCATCCTGCTGTTGGAGACGCCCGTCCTGCTGTTGGAGACGCCCGTCCTTCTGTTGGAGACGTCCGCCCTGCTGTTGGAGACGCCCGCCCTGCTGTTGGTGACGCCCGTCCTTCTGTTGGAGACGCCCTGCTGTTGGAGACGCCCGTCCTGCTGTTGGAGACGCCCGTCCTGCTGTTGGAGACGCCCGTCCTGCTGTTGGAGACGCCCATCCTGTTGTTGGAGACGCCCGTCCTGCTGATGGAGACGCCCGTCCTGCTGTTGGAGACGCCCGCCCTGCTGTTGGAGACGTCCGCCCTGCTGTTGGAGACGCCCGCCCTGCTGTTGGAGACGCCCGTCCTGCTGTTGGTGACGCCGCCTGCTGTTGGAGACGCCCTGCTGTTGGAGACGCCCACCTGCTGTTGGAGACGCCCGCCTGCTGTTGGAGACGCCCGTCCTGCTGTTGGAGACGCCCGTCCTGTTGTTGGAGACGCCCATCCTGCTGTTGGAGACGCCCATCCTGCTGTTGGAGACGCCCATCCTGCTGTTGGAGACGCCCATCCTGCTGTTGGAGACGCCCATCCTGCTGTTGGAGACGCCCATCCTGCTGTTAGAGACGCCCTGCTGTTAGAGACGTCCTGTGTTGGAGACGCCCGTCCTGCTGTTGGAGACGCCCGTCCTGCTGTTGGAGACGCCCGTCCTGCTGTTGGAGACGCCCGTCCTGCTGTTGGAGACGCCCGTCCTGCTGTTGGTGACGCCGGTCCTTCTGTTGGAGACGCCCTGCTGTTGGAGACGCCCATCCTGCTGTTGGAGACGCCCATCCTGCTTTTAGAGACGCCCTGCTGTTAGAGACGCCCTGCTGTTGGAGACGCCCATCCTGCTGTTGGAACGCCCATCCTGCTGTTGGAGACGCCCGTCCTGCTGTTGGAGACGCCCGTCCTGCTGCTGGAGACGCCCGTCCTGCTGTTGGAGACGCCCATCCTGTTGTTGGAGACGCCCATCCATCCTGCTGTTGGAGACGCCCCTGCTGTTGGAGACGCCCATCCTGCTGTTGGAGACGCCCTGCTGTTGGAGACGCCCATCCTGCTGTTGGAGACGCCCATCCTGCTGTTGGAGACGCCCATCCTGCTGTTGGAGACGCCCATCCACCTGCTGTTGGAGACGCCCACACCTGCTGTTGGAGACGCCCATCCATCCTGCTGTTGGAGACGCCCTTCCATCCTGCTGTTGGAGACGCCCATCCATCCTGCTGTTGGAGACGCCCATCCTGCTGTTGGAGACGCCCATCCTGCTGTTGGAGACGCCCATCCTGCTGTTGGAGACGCCCGTCCTGCTGTTGGAGACGCCCGTCCTGCTGTTGGAGACGCCCGCCCTGCTGTTGGAGACGCCCATCCTGCTGTTGGAGACGCCCTGCTGTTGGAGACGCCCGTCCTGCTGTTGGAGACGCCCGTCCTGCTGTTGGAGACGCCCGTCCTGCTGTTGGAGACGTCCGCCCTGCTGTTGGAGACGCCCGTCCTGCTGTTGGAGACGTCCGCCCTGCTGTTGGAGACGCCCGTCCTGCTGTTGGAGACGCCCATCCTGCTGTTGGAGACGCCCATCCTGTTGTTGGAGACGCCCATCCATCCTGCTGTTGGAGACGCCCATCCTGTTGTTGGAGACGCCCATCCATCCTGCTGTTGGAGACGCCCTGCTGTTGGAGACGCCCATCCTGCTGTTGGAGACGCCCTGCTGTTGGAGACGCCCATCCTGCTGTTGGAGACGCCCATCCTGCTGTTGGAGACGCCCATCCTGCTGTTGGAGACGCCCAACCATCCTGCTGTTGGAGACGCCCATCATCCTGCTGTTGGAGACGCCCATCCATCCTGTTGTTGGAGACGCCCGTCCATCCTGCTGTTGGAGACGCCCATCCATCCTGCTGTTGGAGACGCCCATCCTGCTGTTGGAGACGCCCATCCTGCTGTTGGAGACGCCCATCCTGCTGTTGGAGACGCCCATCCTGCTGTTGGAGACGCCCGTCCTGCTGTTGGAGACGCCCGTCCTGCTGTTGGAGACGCCCGTCCTGCTGTTGGAGACGTCCGCCCTGCTGTTGGAGACGCCCGCCCTGCTGTTGGAGACGCCCGTCCTGCTGTTGGAGACGTCCGTCCTGCTGTTGGAGACGCCCGTCCTGCTGTTGGAGACGCCCGTCCTGCTGTTGGAGACGCCCATCCTGCTGTTGGAGACGCCCATCCTGCTGTTGGAGACGCCCATCCATCCTGCTGTTGGAGACTTCCATCCATCCTGCTGTTGGAGACGCCCGCCCTGCTGTTGGAGACGCCCGTCCTGCTGTTGGAGACGCCCGCCCTGCTGTTGGTGACGCCCGTCCTTCTGCTGGAGACGCCCTGCTGTTGGAGACGCCCATCCTGCTGTTGGAGACGCCCATCCTGTTGTTGGAGACGCCCATCCATCCTGCTGTTGGAGACGCCCTGCTGTTGGAGACGTCCATCCTGCTGTTGGAGACCCCCCTGCTGTTGGAGACGCCCATCCTGCTGTTTTAGACGCCCTGCTGTTGGAGACGCCCATCCTGCTGTTGGAGACGCCCATCCTGCTGTTGGAGACGCCCATCCATCCTGCTGTTGGAGACGCCCATTCATCCTGCTGTTGGAGACGCCCATCCATCCTGCTGTTGGAGACGCCTTCCGTCCTGCTGTTGGAGACGCCCATCCATCCTGCTGTTGGAGACGCCCATCCTGCTGTTGGAGACGCCCATCCTGCTGTTGGAGACGCCCATCCACCTGCTGTTGGAGACGCCCGTCCATCCTGCTGTTGGAGACGCCCACCATTGCTTTGGAGACGCCCGTCCTGCTGTTGGAGACGCCCGTCCTGCTGCTGGAGACGCCCGTCCTGCTGTTGGAGACGCCCGTCCTGCTGTTGGAGACGTCCGCCCTGCTGTTGGAGACGCCCGTCCCGCTGTTGGAGACGCCCGCCCTGCTGTTGGAGACGCCCGCCCTGCTGTTGGAGACGCTCCATCCTGCTGTTGGAGACGCCCATCCTGTTGTTGGAGACGCCCATCCATCCTGCTGTTGGAGACGCCCATCCTGTTGTTGGAGACGCCCATCCATCCTGTTGTTGGAGACGCCCTCCTGCTGTTGGAGACGCCCATCCTGCTGTTGGAGACGCCCTGCTGTTGGAGACGCCCATCCTGCTGTTGGAGACGCCCGTCCTGCTGTTGGAGACGCCCATCCTGCTGTTGGAGACGCCCATCCATCCTGCTGTTGGAGACGCCCACATCCTGCTGTTGGAGACGCCCATCCATCCTGTTGTTGGAGACGCCCTTCCATCCTGCTGTTGGAGACGCCCATCCATCCTGCTGTTGGAGACGCCCATCCTGCTGTTGGAGACGCCCATCCTGCTGTTGGAGACGCCCATCCTGCTGTTGGAGACGCCCATCCTGCTGTTGGAGACGCCCGTCCTGCTGTTGGAGACGCCCGTCCTGCTGTTGGAGACGCCCATCCTGCTGTTGGAGACGCCCGTCCTGCTGTTGGAGACGCCCGTCCTGCTGTTGGAGACGCCCGTCCTGCTGTTGGAGACGCCCGCCCCTGCTGTTGGAGACGCCCGCCTGCTGTTGGAGACGCCCGCCCTGCTGTTGGAGACGCCCATCCTGCTGTTGGAGACGCCCATCCTGCTGTTGGAGACGCCCATCCATCCTGCTGTTGGAGACGCCCGTCCATCCTGCTGTTGGAGACGCCCGCCCTGCTGTTGGAGACGCCCGTCCTGCTGTTGGAGACGCCCGTCCTGCTGTTGGAGACGCCCGTCCTGCTGTTGGAGACGCCCTGCTGTTGGAGACGCCCATCCTGCTGTTGGAGACGCCCATCCTGTTGTTGGAGACGCCCACCATCCTGCTGTTGGAGACGCCCTGCTGTTGGAGACGCCCATCCTGCTGTTGGAGACGCCCCTGCTGTTGGAGACGCCGTCCTGCTGACCGTGGAGACGCCCATCCTGCTGTTGGAGACGCCCATCCGCTGTTGGAGACGCCCATTCATCCTGCTGTTGGAGACGCCCATCCATCCTGCTGTTGGAGACGCCCGTCCATCTGCTGTTGGAGACGCCCATCCATCCTGCTGTTGGAGACGCCCATCCATCCTGCTGTTGGAGACGCCCATCCTGCTGTTGGAGACGCCCATCCTGCTGTTGGAGACGCCCATCCATCCTGCTGTTGGAGACGCCATCCACCTGCTGTTGGAGACGCCCATCCATCCTGCTGTTGGAGACGCCCGTCCTGCTGTTGGAGACGCCCGTCCTGCTGTTGGAGACGCCCGTCCTGCTGTTGGAGACGCCCGTCCTGCTGCTGGAGACGCCACCCTGCTGTTGGAGACGCCCATCCTGCTGTTGGAGACGCCCATCCTGCTGTTGGAGACGCCCATCCACCTGCTGTTGGAGACGCCCATCCACCTGCTGTTGGAGACGCCCATCCACCTGCTGTTGGAGACGCCCTTCCATCCTGCTGTTGGAGACGCCCATCCATCCTGCTGTTGGAGACGCCCATCCTGCTGTTGGAGACGCCCATCCTGCTGTTGGAGACGCCCATCCTGCTGTTGGAGACGCCCGTCCTGCTGTTGGAGACGCCCGTCCTGCTGTTGGAGACGCCCGTCCTGCTGTTGGAGACGCCCATCCTGCTGTTGGAGACGCCCTGCTGTTGGAGACGTCCGTCCTCCTGCTGTTGGAGACGCCCGTCCTGCTGTTGGAGACGCCCGCCCTGCTGTTGGAGACGCTCCGTCCTGCTGTTGGAGACGCCCGTCCTGCTGTTGGAGACGCCGTCCGTCCTGCTGTTGGAGACGCCCATCCTGCTGTTGGAGACGCCCATCCTGTTGTTGGAGACGCTCCATCCTGCTGTTGGAGACGCCCATCCTGTTGTTGGAGACGCCCATCCATCCTGCTGTTGGAGACGCCCCCTGCTGTTGGAGACGCCCATCCTGCTGTTGGAGACGCCCGTCCTGCTGTTGGAGACGCCCGTCCTGCTGTTGGAGACGCCCATCCTGCTGTTGGAGACGCCCATCCTGCTGTTGGAGACGCCCGTCCATCCTGCTGTTGGAGACGCCCATCCATCCTGCTGTTGGAGACGCCCGTCCTGCTGTTGGAGACGCCCATCCTGCTGTTGGAGACGCCCGTCCTGCTGTTGGAGACGCCCGTCCTGCTGCTGGAGACGCCCGTCCTGCTGTTGGAGACGCCCATCCACCTGCTGTTGGAGACGCCCGCCATCTGCTGTTGGAGACGTCCGTCCTGCTGTTGGAGACGCCCATCCACCTGCTGTTGGAGACGCCCATCCATCCTGCTGTTGGAGACGCCCATCCACTGCTGTTGGAGACGCCCATCCATCCTGCTGTTGGAGACGCCCATCCATCCTGCTGTTGGAGACGCCCGTCCATCCTGCTGTTGGAGACGCCCGTCCACCTGCTGTTGGAGACGCCCGCCCTGCTGTTGGAGACGCCCGCCCTGCTGTTGGAGACGCCCATCCTGCTGTTGGAGACGCCCACCGTCCTGCTGTTGGAGACGGCCCATCCTGCTGTTGGAGACGCCCATCCTGCTGTTGGAGACGCCCGTCCTGCTGTTGGAGACGCCCGTCCTGCTGTTGGAGACGTCCGTCCTGCTGTTGGAGACGCCCGTCCCCTGCTGTTGGAGACGCCCATCCTCCTGCTGTTGGAGACGCCCGTCCATCCTGCTGTTGGAGACCCCATCCACCTGCTGTTGGAGACGCCCCGTCCTGCTGTTGGAGACGCCCATCCTGCTGTTGGAGACGCCCGTCCTGCTGTTGGAGACGCCCATCCTGCTGTTGGAGACGCCCATCCTGCTGTTGGAGACGCCCATCCTGCTGTTGGAGACGCCCATCCTGCTGTTGGAGACGCCTCCTGCTGTTGGAGACGCCCGTCCTGCTGTTGGAGACGCCCATCCTGCTGTTGGAGACGCCCGTCCTGCTGTTGGAGACGCCCGTCCTGCTGTTGGAGACGCCCGCCTGCTGTTGGAGACGCCCGTCCTGCTGTTGGAGACGCCCGTCCTGCTGTTGGAGACGCCCATCCGTCCTGCTGTTGGAGACGCCCATCCTGCTGTTGGAGACGCCCATCCTGCTGTTGGAGACGCCCATCCTGCTGTTGGAGACGCCCATCCTGCTGTTGGAGACGCCCATCCTGCTGTTGGAGACGCCCATCCTGCTGTTGGAGACGCCATCCTGCTGCTGAGACGCCCTGCTGTTGGAGACGCCCGTCCTGCTGTTGGAGACGCCCGTCCCTGCTGTTGGAGACGCCCGTCCTGCTGTTGGAGACGCCCGTCCTGCTGTTGGAGACGCCCGTCCTGCTGTTGGAGACGCCCTGCTGTTGGAGACGCTCCGTCCTGCTGTTGGAGACGCCCGTCCTGCTGTTGGAGACGCCCGTCCTGCTGTTGGAGACGCCCGTCCTGCTGTTGGAGACGCCCATCCTGCTGTTGGAGACGCCCGTCCTGCTGTTGGAGACGTCCCATCCTGCTGTTGGAGACGCCCATCCTGCTGTTGGAGACGCCCGTCCTGCTGTTGGAGACGCCCATCCATCCTGCTGTTGGAGACGCCCGTCCTGCTGTTGGAGACGTCCGTCCTGCTGTTGGAGACGCCCGTCCTGCTTTGGAGACGCCCATCCTGCTGTTGGAGACGCCCATCCTGCTGTTGGAGACGCCCATCCTGCTGTTGGAGACGCCCACCCTGCTGTTGGAGACGCCCGTCCTGCTGTTGGAGACGCCCGTCCTGCTGTTGGAGACGCCCGCCCTGCTGTTGGAGACGCCCGTCCTGCTGTTGGAGACGCCCATCCTGCTGTTGGAGACGCCCGTCCTGCTGTTGGAGACGCCCATCCTGCTGTTGGAGACGCCGTCCTGCTGTTGGAGACGCCGTCCTGCTGTTGGAGACGCCCTGCTGTTGAGACGCCCTGCTGTTGGAGACGCCCGTCCTGCTGTTGGAGACGCCCGTCCTGCTGTTGGAGACGCCCGCCTGCTGTTGGAGACGCCCGTCCTGCTGTTGGAGACGCCCGTCCTGCTGTTGGAGACGCCCGTCCTGCTGTTGGAGACGTCCGTCCTGCTGTTGGAGACGCCCGTCCTGCTGTTGGAGACGCCCGTCCTGTTGTTGGAGACGCCCATCCTGCTGTTGGAGACGCCCGTCCTGCTGTTGGAGACGCCCGTCCTGCTGTTGGAGACGTCCGTCCTGCTGTTGGAGACGCCCGCCTGCTTTGGAGACGCCCGTCCTGCTGTTGGAGACGCCCGTCCTGCTGTTGGAGACGCCCATCCTGCTGTTGGAGACGCCCATCCTGCTGTTGGAGACGCCCATCCTTTGACGCCCTGCTGTTGGAGACGCCCGTCCTGCTGTTGGAGACGCCCGTCCTGCTGTTGGAGACGTCCGTCCTGCTGTTGGAGACGCCCGTCCTGCTGTTGGAGACGCCCATCCTGCTGTTGGAGACGCCCGTCCTGCTGTTGGAGACGCCCATCCTGCTGTTGGAGACGCCCGTCCTGCTGTTGGAGACGCCCGTCCTGCTGTTGGAGACGCCCTGGTTGGAGACGCCCGTCCGCTGTTGGAGACGCCCATCCTGCTGTTGGAGACGCCCGTCCTGCTGTTGGAGACGTCCGTCCTGCTGTTGGAGACGCCCGTCCTGCTGTTGGAGACGCCCGTCCTGCTGTTGGAGACGCCCTCCTGCTGTTGGAGACGCCCGTCCTGCTGTTGGAGACGCCCGTCCTGCTGTTGGAGACGCCCATCCTGCTGTTGGAGACGCCCACACGCCTGCTGTTGGAGACGCCCGTCCTGCTGTTGGAGACGCCCGTCCTGCTGTTGGAGACGCCCGTCCTGCTGTTGGAGACGCCCGCCTGCTGTTGGAGACGCCCGTCCTGCTGTTGGAGACGCCCATCCTGCTGTTGGAGACGCCCATCCATGCTGTTGGAGACGCCCTGCTGTTGGAGACGCCCATCCTGCTGTTGGAGACGCCATCCTGCTGTTGGAGACGCCCGTCCTGCTGTTGGAGACGCCCGTCCTGCTGTTGGAGACGCCCGTCCTGCTGTTGGAGACGCCCATCCATCCTGCTGTTGGAGACGCCCATCCACCTGCTGTTGGAGACGCCCATCCGCCTGCTGTTGGAGACGCCCGTCCATCCTGCTGTTGGAGACGCCCATCCACCTGCTGTTGGAGACGCCCATCCTGCTGTTGGAGACGCCCATCCTGCTTTGGAGACGCCCGTCCTGCTGTTGGAGACGTCCGCCTGCTGTTGGAGACGCCCGTCCTGCTGTTGGAGACGCCCGTCCTGCTGTTGGAGACGCCCACCTGCTGCTGGAGACGTCCGTCCTGCTGTTGGAGACGCCCGCCTGCTGTTGGAGACGCCCGTCCTGCTGTTGGAGACGCCCGTCCTGCTGTTGGAGACGCCCGTCCTGCTGTTGGAGACGCCCGTCCTGCTGTTGGAGACGCCCGTCCTGCTGTTGGAGACGCCCGTCCTGCTGTTGGAGACGCCCATCCTGCTGTTGGAGACGCCCGTCCTGCTGTTGGAGACGCCCATCCTGCTGTTGGAGACGCCCATCCTGCTGTTGGAGACGCCCATCCATCCTGCTGTTGGAGACGCCCCTGCTGTTGGAGACGCCCGTCCTGCTGTTGGAGACGCTCCTGCTGTTGGAGACGCCCGCCTGCTGTTGGAGACGCCCATCCTGCTGTTGGAGACGCCCATCCTGCTGTTGGAGACGCCCATCCGTCCTGCTGTTGGAGACGCCCGTCCCTGCTGTTGGAGACGCCCATCCATCCTGCTGTTGGAGACGCCTCCGTCCTGCTGTTGGAGACGCCCATCCCTGCTGTTGGAGACGCCCGTCCTGCTGTTGGAGACGCCCGTCCTGCTGTTGGAGACCCCGTCCTGCTGTTGGAGACGCCCGTCCTGCTGTTGGAGACGCCCGTCCTGCTGCTGGAGACGCCCGTCCTGCTGTTGGAGACGCCCGTCCTGCTGTTGGAGACGCCCGTCCTGCTGTTGGAGACGCCCGTCCTGCTGTTGGAGACGCCCGTCCTGCTGTTGGAGACGCCCGTCCTGCTGTTGGAGACGCCCGTCCTGCTGTTGGAGACGCCCGTCCTGCTGTTGGAGACGCCCATCCTGCTGTTGGAGACGCCCATCCTGCTGTTGGAGACGCCCATCCACCTGCTGTTGGAGACGTCCGTCCTCCTGCTGTTGGAGACGCCCGCCCTGCTGTTGGAGACGCCCGTCCTGCTGTTGGAGACGCCCGCCCTGCTGTTGGAGACGCCCGTCCTGCTGTTGGAGACGTCCGCTGCTGTTGGAGACGCCCGTCCTGCTGTTGGAGACGCCCGTCCTGCTGTTGGAGACGCCCATCCATCTGCTGTTGGAGACGCCCCTGCTGTTGGAGACGCCCATCCTGCTGTTGGAGACGTCCTCCTGCTGTTGGAGACGCCCATCCTGCTGTTGGAGACGCCCTGCTGTTGGAGACGCCCATCCTGCTGTTGGAGACGCCCATCCTGCTGTTGGAGACGCCCATTCGTCCTGCTGTTGGAGACGCCCATTCATCCTGCTGTTGGAGACGCCCATCCGTCCTGCTGTTGGAGACGCCCGTCCGTCCTGCTGTTGGAGACGCCCGTCCATCCTGCTGTTGGAGACGCCCGTCCTGCTGTTGGAGACGCCCCGTCCTGCTGTTGGAGACGCCCGTCCATCCTGCTGTTGGAGACGCCCACCATCCTGCTGTTGGAGACGCCCATCCCTGCTGTTGGAGACGCCCGTCCTGCTGTTGGAGACGCCCGTCCTGCTGTTGGAGACGCCCGTCCTGCTGTTGGAGACGCCCGCCCTGCTGTTGGAGACGCCCGTCCTGCTGTTGGAGACGCCCGTCCTGCTGTTGGAGACGCCCGTCCTGCTGTTGGAGACGCCCGTCCATCCTGCTGTTGGAGACGCCCTCCGTCCTGCTGTTGGAGACGCCCGTCCGTCCTGCTGTTGGAGACGCCCTCCATCCTGCTGTTGGAGACGCCCACCACCTGCTGTTGGAGACGCCCGTCCTGCTGTTGGAGACGCCCGTCCTGCTGTTGGAGACGCCCGTCCTGCTGCTGGAGACGCCCGTCCTGCTGTTGGAGACGCCCGTCCTGCTGTTGGAGACGCCCGTCCTGCTGTTGGAGACGCCCATCCTGCTGTTGGAGACGCTCCTGCTGTTGGAGACGCCCGTCCTGCTGTTGGAGACGCCCGTCCTGCTGTTGGAGACGCCCGTCCTGCTGTTGGAGACGCCCGTCCTGCTGTTGGAGACGCCCGTCCTGCTGTTGGAGACGCCCGTCCTGCTGTTGGAGACGCCCGTCCTGCTGCTGGAGACGCCCATCCTGCTGTTGGAGACGCCCGTCCATCCTGCTGTTGGAGACGCCCATCCTGCTGTTGGAGACGCCCGTCCACCTGCTGTTGGAGACGCCGTCCTGCTGTTGGAGACGCCCATCCTGCTGTTGGAGACGCCCGTCCTGCTGTTGGAGACGCCCGTCCTGCTGTTGGAGACGCCCGTCCTGCTGTTGGAGACGCCCGTCCTGCTGTTGGAGACGCCATCCATCCTGCTGTTGGAGACGCCCATCCGTCCTGCTGTTGGAGACGCCCGTCCACCTGCTGTTGGAGACGCCCTCCGTCCTGCTGTTGGAGACGCCCGCCATCCTGTTGTTGGAGACGCCCGTCCTGCTGTTGGAGACGCCCATCCTGCTGTTGGAGACGCCCCGTCCTGCTGTTGGAGACGCCCGTCCTGCTGTTGGAGACGCCCGTCCTGCTGTTGGAGACGCCCACCTGCTGTTGGAGACGCCCATCCTGCTGTTGGAGACGCCCGCCCTGCTGTTGGAGACGTCCGTCCTGCTGTTGGAGACGCCCATCCTGCTGTTGGAGACGCCCGTCCTGCTGTTGGAGACGCCCGTCCTGCTGTTGGAGACGCCCGTCCTGCTGTTGGAGACGCCCATCCTGCTGTTGGAGACGCCCATCCTGCTGTTGGAGACGCCCATCCATCTGCTGTTGGAGACGCCCACCATCCTGCTGTTGGAGACGCCCGCCCTGCTGTTGGAGACGCCCGTCCTGCTGTTGGAGACGCCCGTCCTGCTGTTGGAGACGCCCGTCCTGCTGTTGGAGACGCCCTGCTGTTGGAGACGCCCGTCCTGCTGTTGGAGACGCCCGTCCTGCTGTTGGAGACGCCCGTCCGTCCTGCTGTTGGAGACGCCCGTCCTGCTGTTGGAGACGCCCGTCCTGCTGCTGGAGACGCCCGTCCTGCTGTTGGAGACGCCCGTCCTGCTGTTGGAGACGCTCCTGCTGTTGGAGACGCCCGCCGCTGCTGGAGACGCCCATCCTGCTGTTGGAGACGCCCATCCATCCTGCTGTTGGAGACGCCGTCCGTCCTGCTGTTGGAGACGCCCATCCGTCCTGCTGTTGGAGACGCCCGTCCATCCTGCTGTTGGAGACGCCCGTCCGTCCTGCTGTTGGAGACGCCCATCCTGCTGTTGGAGACGCCCATCCTGCTGTTGGAGACGCCCTCCACCTGCTGTTGGAGACGCCCGTCCCCTGCTGTTGGAGACGCCGTCCATCCTGCTGTTGGAGACGCCCGTCCTGCTGTTGGAGACGCCCGTCCTGCTGTTGGAGACGCCCGTCCTGCTGTTGGAGACGCCCGTCCTGCTGTTGGAGACGCCATCCATCCTGCTGTTGGAGACGCCCGTCCTGCTGTTGGAGACGCCCATCCTGCTGTTGGAGACGCCCGTCCTGCTGTTGGAGACGCCCGTCCTGCTGTTGGAGACGCCCGTCCTGCTGTTGGAGACGCCCATCCTGCTGTTGGAGACGCCCATCCATCCTGCTGTTGGAGACGCCCATCCTGCTGTTGGAGACGCCCGTCCTGCTGTTGGAGACGCCCTGCTGTTGGAGACGCCCGTCCTGCTGTTGGAGACGCCCGTCCTGCTGTTGGAGACGCCCGTCCTGCTGTTGGAGACGCCCGTCCTGCTGTTGGAGACGCCCGTCCTGCTGTTGGAGACGCCCGTCCTGCTGTTGGAGACGCCCTGCTGTTGGAGACGCCCATCCTGCTGTTGGAGACGCCCGTCCTGCTGTTGGAGACGCCCGTCCATCCTGCTGTTGGAGACGCCCCTGCTGTTGGAACGCCCATCCTGCTGTTGGAGACGCCCTGCTGCTGGAGACGCCCATCCTGCTGTTGGAGACGCCCGCCTGCTGTTGGAGACGCCCATCCTGCTGTTGGAGACGCCCATCCATCCTGCTGTTGGAGACGCCCATCCATCCTGCTGTTGGAGACGCCCATCCACCTGCTGTTGGAGACGCCCATCCATCCTGCTGTTGGAGACGCCCGTCCTGCTGTTGGAGACGCCCATCCTGCTGTTGGAGACGCCCATCCTGCTGTTGGAGACGCCCGTCCTGCTGTTGGAGACGCCCGTCCTGCTGTTGGAGACGCCCGTCCTGCTGTTGGAGACGCCCGTCCGTCCTGCTGTTGGAGACGCCATCCGTCCTGCTGTTGGAGACGCCCATCCGTCCTGCTGTTGGAGACGCCCGTCCTGCTGTTGGAGACGCCCGCCCTGCTGTTGGAGACGCCCATCCTGCTGTTGGAGACGCCCATCCTGCTGTTGGAGACGCCCATCCACTGCTGTTGGAGACGCCCTGCTGTTGGAGACGCCCGTCCTGCTGTTGGAGACGCCCGTCCTGCTGTTGGAGACGCCCATCCTGCTGTTGGAGACGCCCGTCCTGCTGTTGGAGACGCCCGTCCTGCTGTTGGAGACGCCCGTCCTGCTGTTGGAGACGCCCATCCGTCCTGCTGTTGGAGACGCCCGTCCATCCTGCTGTTGGAGACGCCCATCCATCCTGCTGTTGGAGACGCCCATCCATCCTGCTGTTGGAGACGCCCATCCATCCTGCTGTTGGAGACGCCCATCCTGCTGTTGGAGACGCCCATCCTGCTGTTGGAGACGCCCATCCTGCTGTTGGAGACGCCCTGCTGTTGGAGACGCCCGTCCTGCTGTTGGAGACGCCCGTCCTGCTGTTGGAGACGCCCATCCACCTGCTGTTGGAGACGCCCATCCATCCTGCTGTTGGAGACGCCCATCCACCTGCTGTTGGAGACGCCCATCCATCCTGCTTTGGAGACGCCCGTCCGTCCTGCTGTTGGAGACGCCCGTCCATCCTGCTGTTGGAGACGCCCGCCCTGCTGTTGGAGACGCCCGTCCTGCTGTTGGAGACGCCCGTCCTGCTGTTGGAGACGCCCATCCTGCTGTTGGAGACGCCCGTCCTGCTGTTGGAGACGCCCGTCCTGCTGTTGGAGACGCCCGTCCTGCTGTTGGAGACGCCCGCCTGCTGTTGGAGACGCCCGTCCTGCTGTTGGAGACGCCCGTCCTGCTGTTGGAGACGCCGTCCCGCTGTTGGAGACGCCCGTCCTGCTGTTGGAGACGCCCATCCTGCTGTTGGAGACGCCCGTCCTGCTGTTGGAGACGCCCGCCCTGCTGTTGGAGACGCCCGCCCTGCTGTTGGAGACGCCCGTCCTGCTGTTGGAGACGCCCGCCCTGCTGTTGGAGACGCCCGTCCTGCTGTTGGAGACGCCCGTCCTGCTGTTGGAGACGCCCTGCTGTTGGAGACGCCCATCCTGCTGTTGGAGACGCCCATCCTGTTGTTGGAGACGCCCATCCATCCTGCTGTTGGAGACGCCCTGCTGTTGGAGACGCCCATCCTGCTGTTGGAGACGCCCGTCCTGCTGTTGGAGACGCCCATCCTGCTGTTGGAGACGCCCGTCCTGCTGTTGGAGACGCCCGTCCTGCTGTTGGAGACGCCCGTCCATCCTGCTGTTGGAGACGCCCGTCCGCCTGCTGTTGGAGACGCCGTCCACCTGCTGTTGGAGACGCCCGTCCGTCCTGCTGTTGGAGACGCCCATCCTGCTGTTGGAGACGCCCGTCCTGCTGTTGGAGACGCCCGTCCTGCTGTTGGAGACGCCCGTCCTGCTGTTGGAGACGCCCGTCCTGCTGTTGGAGACGCCCGTCCTGCTGTTGGAGACGCCCGTCCTGCTGTTGGAGACGCCCGTCCTGCTGTTGGAGACGCCCGTCCGTCCTGCTGTTGGAGACGCCCATCCATCCTGCTGTTGGAGACGCCCATCCGTCCTGCTGTTGGAGACGCCCGTCCATCCTGCTGTTGGAGACGCCCGTCCATCCTGCTGTTGGAGACGCCCGCCCTGCTGTTGGAGACGCCCGTCCGCCTGCTGTTGGAGACGCCCGTCCTGCTGTTGGAGACGCTCCATCCTGCTGTTGGAGACGCCCCATCCTGCTGTTGGAGACGCCCATCCTGCTGTTGGAGACGCCCGCCCTGCTGTTGGAGACGCCCGTCCTGCTGTTGGAGACGCCCGTCCTGCTGTTGGAGACGCCCGTCCTGCTGTTGGAGACGCCCGTCCTGCTGTTGGAGACGCCCGTCCTGCTGTTGGAGACGCCCGTCCTGCTGTTGGAGACGCCCCGTCCTGCTGTTGGAGACGCCCATCCTGCTGTTGGAGACGCCCGTCCACCTGCTGTTGGAGACGCTCCATCCTGCTGTTGGAGACGCCCGTCCTGCTGTTGGAGACGCCCGTCCTGCTGTTGGAGACGCCCGTCCTGCTGTTGGAGACGCCCGTCCTGCTGTTGGAGACGCCCGTCCTGCTGTTGGAGACGCCCGTCCTGCTGTTGGAGACGCCCGTCCTGCTGTTGGAGACGCCGTCCGTCCTGCTGTTGGAGACGCCCGCCCTGCTGTTGGAGACGCCCGTCCTGCTGTTGGAGACGCCCGTCCTGCTGTTGGAGACGCCCGTCCTGCTGTTGGAGACGCCCGCCTGCTGTTGGAGACGCCCGCTGCTGTTGGAGACGCCCGTCCTGCTGTTGGAGACGCCCGTCCTGCTGTTGGAGACGCCCGTCCTGCTGTTGGAGACGCCCGTCCTGCTGTTGGAGACGCCCGTCCTGCTGTTGGAGACGCCCGTCCTGCTGTTGGAGACGCCCGTCCTGCTGTTGGAGACGCCCGTCCTGCTGTTGGAGACGCCCGTCCTGCTGTTGGAGACGCCCGTCCTGCTGTTGGAGACGCCCTGCTGTTGGAGACGCCCGTCCTGCTGTTGGAGACGCCCGTCCTGCTGTTGGAGACGCCCGTCCTGCTGTTGGAGACGCCCGTCCTGCTGTTGGAGACGCCCGTCCTGCTGTTGGAGACGCCCGTCCGTCCTGCTGTTGGAGACGCCCGTCCGTCCTGCTGTTGGAGACGCCCATCCGTCCTGCTGTTGGAGACGCCCGTCCTGCTGTTGGAGACGCCCGTCCTGCTGTTGGAGACGCCCGTCCTGCTGTTGGAGACGCCCGTCCTGCTGTTGGAGACGCCCGCCTCTGCCCTGCTGTTGGAGACGCCCGTCCTGCTGTTGGAGACGCCCGTCCTGCTGTTGGAGACGCCCATCCTGCTGTTGGAGACGCCCGTCCTGCTGTTGGAGACGCCCGTCCTGCTGTTGGAGACGCCCTGCTGCTGGAGACGCCCGTCCTGCTGTTGGAGACGCCCGTCCTGCTGTTGGAGACGCCCATCCTGCTGTTGGAGACGCCCATCCTGCTGTTGGAGACGCCCATCCTGCTGTTGGAGACGCCCGTCCTGCTGTTGGAGACGCCCGTCCGTCCTGCTGTTGGAGACGCCCATCCATCCTGCTGTTGGAGACGCCCATCCATCCTGCTGTTGGAGACGCCCCCATCCTGCTGCTGGAGACGCCCTCCATCCTGCTGTTGGAGACGCCCATCCTGCTGTTGGAGACGCCCGTCCTGCTGTTGGAGACGCCCGTCCTGCTGTTGGAGACGCCCGTCCTGCTGTTGGAGACGCCCGTCCTGCTGTTGGAGACGTCCTGCTGTTGGAGACGCCCGTCCTGCTGTTGGAGACGCCCGTCCTGCTGTTGGAGACGCCCATCTCCTGCTGTTGGAGACGCCCATCCATCTGCTGTTGGAGACGCCCATCCATCCTGCTGTTGGAGACGCCCATCCTGCTGTTGGAGACGCCCATCCACCTGCTGTTGGAGACGCCCATCCTGCTGTTGGAGACGCCCATCCTGCTGTTGGAGACGCCCGTCCTGCTGTTGGAGACGCCCGCCCTGCTGTTGGAGACGCCCGTCCTGCTGTTGGAGACGCCCATCCTGCTGTTGGAGACGCCCGTCCCCTGCTGTTGGAGACGCCCACCTGCTGTTGGAGACGCCCATCCTGCTGTTGGAGACGCCCGTCCTGCTGTTGGAGACGCCCATCCTGCTGTTGGAGACGCCCATCCTGCTGTTGGAGACGCCCGTCCTGCTGTTGGAGACGCCCATCCATCCTGCTGTTGGAGACGCCCATCCATCCTGCTGTTGGAGACGCCCATCCATCCTGCTGTTGGAGACGCCCATCCATCCTGCTGTTGGAGACGCCCATCCATCCTGCTGTTGGAGACGCCCATCCTGCTGTTGGAGACGCCCATCCTGCTGTTGGAGACGCCCATCCTGCTGTTGGAGACGCCCGTCCTGCTGCTGGAGACGCCCGCCCTGCTGTTGGAGACGCCCGTCCTGCTGTTGGAGACGCCCATCCTGCTGTTGGAGACGCCCTCCTGCTGTTGGAGACGCCCGTCCTGCTGTTGGAGACGCCCGCCCTGCTGTTGGAGACGCCCGTCCCTGCTGTTGGAGACGCCCGCCCTGCTGTTGGAGACGCCCGTCCTGCTGTTGGAGACGCCCGTCCTGCTGTTGGAGACGCCCGCCCTGCTGTTGGAGACGCCCATCCTGCTGTTGGAGACGCCCATCCTGTTGTTGGAGACGCCCATCCGTCCTGCTGTTGGAGACGCCCATCCTGTTGTTGGAGACGCCCATCCGCCTGCTGTTGGAGACGCCCATCCTGCTGTTGGAGACGCCCATCCTGCTGTTGGAGACGCCCATCCTGCTGTTGGAGACGCCCGTCCTGCTGTTGGAGACGCCCATCCTGCTGTTGGAGACGCCCATCCATCCTGCTTTGGAGACGCCCGTCCATCCTGCTGTTGGAGACGCCCGTCCTGCTGTTGGAGACGCCCGCCCTGCTGTTGGAGACGCCCGTCCTGCTGTTGGAGACGCCCATCCATCCTGCTGTTGGAGACGCCCATCCATCCTGCTGTTGGAGACGCCCGCCCTGCTGTTGGAGACGCCCATCCATCCTGCTGTTGGAGACGCCCATCCATCCTGCTGTTGGAGACGCCCATCCATCCTGCTGTTGGAGACGCCCATCCATCCTGCTGTTGGAGACGCCATCCATCCTGCTGTTGGAGACGCCCATCCATCCTGCTGTTGGAGACGCCCATCCATCCTGCTGTTGGAGACGCCCGCCCTGCTGTTGGAGACGCCCGTCCTGCTGTTGGAGACGCCATCCATCCTGCTGTTGGAGACGCCTCCATCCTGCTGTTGGAGACGCCATCCATCCTGCTGTTGGAGACGCCCACCATCCTGCTGTTGGAGTCGCCCGTCCTGCTGTTGGAGACGCCCGCCCTGCTGTTGGAGACGCCCGCCCTGCTGTTGGAGACGCCCGTCCTGCTGTTGGAGACGCCCGTCCTGCTGTTGGAGACGCCCATCCTGCTGTTGGAGACGCCACCATCCTGCTGTTGGAGACGCCCACCGTCCTGCTGTTGGAGACGCCCATCCATCCTGCTGTTGGAGACGCCCGTCCTGCTGTTGGAGACGCCCATCCTGCTGTTGGAGACGCCCATCCTGCTTTTGGAGACGCCCATCCTGCTGTTGGAGACGCCCATCCTGCTGTTGGAGACGCCCATCCTGCTGTTGGAGACGCCCATCCTGCTGTTAGAGACGCCCTGCTGTTGGAGACGCCCATCCTGCTGTTGGAGACGCCCGTCCTGCTGTTGGAGACGCCCGCCCTGCTGTTGGAGACGCCCGTCCTGCTGTTGGAGACGCCCTGCTGTTGGAGACGCCCATCCTGCTGTTGGAGACGCCCCTGCTGTTGGAGACGCCCATCCTGCTGTTGGAGACGCCCGTCCTGCTGTTGGAGACGCCCATTCATCCTGCTGTTGGAGACGCCCATCCATCCTGCTGTTGGAGACGCCCATCCATCCTGCTGTTGGAGACGCCCATCCATCCTGCTGTTGGAGACGCCCATCCATCCTGCTGTTGGAGACGCCCATCCTGCTGTTGGAGACGCCCATCCTGCTGTTGGAGACGCTCCTGCTGTTGGAGACGTCCGTCCTGCTGTTGGAGACGCCCACCCATCCTGCTGTTGGAGACGCCCATCCATCCTGCTGTTGGAGACGCCCATCCATCCTGCTGTTGGAGACGCCCATCCGCCTGCTGTTGGAGACGCCCATCCATCCTGCTGTTGGAGACGCCCGTCCGTCCTGCTGTTGGAGACGCCCGTCCTGCTGTTGGAGACGCCCGTCCTGCTGTTGGAGACGCCCGTCCTGCTGTTGGAGACGACATCCGTCCTGCTGTTGGAGACGCCCATCCTGCTGTTGGAGACGCCCATCCTGCTGTTGGAGACGCCCTGCTGTTGGAGACGCCCTGCTGTTGGAGACGCCCGCCCTGCTGTTGGAGACGCCCGTCCTGCTGTTGGAGACGCCCATCCTGCTGTTGGAGACGCCCATCCTGCTGTTGGAGACGCCCATCCATCCTGCTGTTGGAGACGCCCTGCTGTTGGAGACGCCCGCCCTGCTGTTGGAGACGCCCGTCCTGCTGTTGGACACGCCCGCCCTGCTGTTGGAGACGCCCGTCCTGCTGTTGGAGACGCCCGTCCTTCTGCTGGAGACGCCCTGCTGTTGGAGACGCCCGTCCTGCTGCTGGAGACGCCCGTCCTGCTGTTGGAGACGCCCGTGCTGCTGGAGACGCCCGCCCTGCTGTTGGAGACGCCCATCCTGCTGTTGGAGACGCCCATCCTGTTGTTGGAGACGCCCATCCATCCTGCTGTTGGAGACGCCCTGCTGTTGGAGACGCCCATCCTGCTGTTGGAGACGCCCATCCTGCTGTTGGAGACGCCCATCCTGCTGTTGGAGACGCCCATCCATCCTGCTGTTGGAGACGCCCATCCATCCTGCTGTTGGAGACGCCCATCCATCCTGCTGTTGGAGACGCCCATCCATCCTGCTGTTGGAGACGCCCTTCCATCCTGCTGTTGGAGACGCCCTTCCATCCTGCTGTTGGAGACGCCCATCCATCCTGCTGTTGGAGACGCCCATCCATCCTGCTGTTGGAGACGCCCATCCTGCTGTTGAAGACGCCCATCCTGCTTTTGGAGACGCCCATCCTGCTGTTGGAGACGCCCTGCTGTTGGAGACGCCCGTCCTGCTGTTGGAGACGCCCGCCCTGCTGTTGGAGACGACCCATCCTGCTGTTGGAGACGTCATCCATCCTGCTGTTGGAGACGCCCATCCTGCTGTTGGAGACGCCCTGCTGTTGGAGACGCCCGTCCTGCTGTTGGAGACGCCCATCCATCCTGCTGTTGGAGACGCCCATCCATCCTGCTGTTGGAGACGCCCGCCCCTGCTGTTGGAGACGCCCGTCCTGCTGTTGGAGACGCCCGCCCTGCTGTTGGAGACGCCCATCCTGCTGTTGGAGACGTCCATCCATCCTGCTGTTGGAGACGCCCATCCTGCTGTTGGAGACGCCCATCCTGCTGTTGGAGACGCCCATCCTGCTGTTGGAGACGCCCTGCTGTTGGAGACGCCCGTCCTGCTGTTGGAGACGCCCATCCATCCTGCTGTTGGAGACGCCCATCCATCCTGCTGTTGGAGACGCCCGTCCATCCTGTTGTTGGAGACGCCCATCCATCCTGCTGATGGAGACGCCCGTCCTGCTGTTGGAGACGCCCGTCCTGCTGTTGGAGACGCCCGTCCTGCTGTTGGAGACGCCCGCCCTGCTGTTGGAGACGCCCCGTCCTGCTGTTGGTGACGCCCATCCTGCTGTTGGAGACGCCCTGCTGTTGGAGACGCCCTGCTGTTGGAGACGCCCGCCCTGCTGTTGGAGACGCCCGTCCTGCTGTTGGAGACGCCCGCCCTGCTGTTGGAGACGCCCGTCCTGCTGTTGGAGACGCCCATCCTGCTGTTGGAGACGCCCGTCCTGCTGTTGGAGACGCCCATCCTGTTGTTGGAGACGCCCATCCATCCTGCTGTTGGAGACGCCCCTGCTGTTGGAGACGCCCATCCTGCTGTTGGAGACGCCCATCCTGCTTTTGGAGACGCCCATCCTGCTGTTGGAGACGCCCATCCTGCTGTTGGAGACGCCCATCCTGCTTTTGGAGACGCCCTGCTGTTGGAGACGCCCTGCTGTTGGAGACGCCCGTCCTGCTGTTGGAGACGCCCGCCCCTGCTGTTGGAGACGCCCGTCCTGCTGTTGGAGACGCCCGCCCTGCTGTTGGAGACGCCCGTCCTTCTGTTGGAGACGCCCTGCTGTTGGAGACGCCCGTCCTGCTGTTGGAGACGCCCGTCCTGCTGTTGGAGACGCCCATCCTGTTGTTGGAGACGCCCATCCTGCTGTTGGAGACGCCCATCCTGCTGTTGGAGACGCCCGTCCCTGCTGTTGGAGACGCCCGTCCTGCTGTTGGAGACGCCCGTCCTGCTGTTGGAGACGCCCATCCTGTTGTTGGAGACGCCCATCCTGCTGTTGGAGACGCCCGTCCTGCTGTTGGAGACGCCCGTCCTGCTGTTGGAGACGCCCGTCCTGCTGTTGGAGACGCCCGTCCTGCTGTTGGAGACGCCCGTCCTGCTGTTGGAGACGCCCATCCTGCTGTTGGAGACGCCCTGCTGTTGGAGACGCCCTGCTGTTGGAGACGCCCGTCCTGCTGTTGGAGACGCCCGTCCTGCTGTTGGAGACGCCCGTCCTGCTGTTGGAGACGCCCATCCTGCTGTTGGAGACGCCCATCCTGCTGTTGGAGACGCCCATCCTGCTGTTGGAGACGCCCATCCTGCTGTTGGAGACGCCCATCCTGCTGTTGGAGACGCCCATCCTGCTTTTGGAGACGCCCTGCTGTTAGAGACGCCCTGCTGTTGGAGACGCCCATCCTGTTGTTGGAGACGCCCGTCCTGCTGTTGGAGACGCCCGTCCTGCTGCTGGAGACGCCCGTCCTGCTGTTGGAGACGCCCGTCCTGCTGTTGGAGACGCCCGTCCTTCTGTTGGAGACGCCCTGCTGTTGGAGACGCCCGTCCTGCTGTTGGAGACGCCCGTCCTGCTGTTGGAGACGCCCGTCCTGCTGTTGGAGACGCCCATCCTGTTGTTGGAGACGCCCATCCTGCTGTTGGAGACGCCCGTCCTGCTGTTGGAGACGCCCGTCCTGCTGTTGGAGACGCCCGTCCTGCTGTTGGAGACGCCCGCCCTGCTGTTGGAGACGCCCGTCCTGCTGTTGGAGACGCCCATCCTGCTGTTGGAGACGCCCTGCTGTTGGAGACGCCCTGCTGTTGGAGACGCCCGTCCTGCTGTTGGAGACGCCCGTCCTGCTGTTGGAGACGCCCGTCCTGTTGTTGGAGACGCCCGTCCTGCTGTTGGAGACGCCCATCCTGCTGTTGGAGACGCCATCCTGCTGTTGGAGACGCCCATCCTGCTGTTGGAGACGCCCATCCTGCTGTTGGAGACGCCCATCCTGCTGTTGGAGACGCCCTGCTGTTAGAGACGCCCTGCTGTTGGAGACGCCCGTCCTGCTGTTGGAGACGCCCGTCCTGCTGTTGGAGACGCCCGTCCTGCTGTTGGAGACGCCCGCCCTGCTGTTGGAGACGCCCGTCCTGCTGTTGGAGACGCCCGTCCTTCTGTTGGAGACGCCCTGCTGTTGGAGACGCCCATCCTGCTGTTGGAGACGCCCATCCTGCTTTTAGAGACGCCCTGCTGTTAGAGACGCCCTGCTGCTGGAGACGCCCGTCCTGCTGTTGGAGACGCCCGTCCTGCTGTTGGAGACGCCCGTCCTGCTGTTGGAGACGCCCGTCCTGCTGTTGGAGACGCCCGTCCTTCTGTTGGAGACGCCCATCCTGTTGTTGGAGACGCCCATCCATCCTGCTGTTGGAGACGCCCTGCTGTTGGAGACGCCCATCCTGCTGTTGGAGACGCCCTGCTGTTGGAGACGCCCATCCTGCTGTTGGAGACGCCCATCCTGCTGTTGGAGACGCCCATCCTGCTGTTGGAGACGCCCATCCATCCTGCTGTTGGAGACGCCCATTCATCCTGCTGTTGGAGACGCCCATCCATCCTGCTGTTGGAGACGCCCTCCATCCTGCTGTTGGAGACGCCCATCCATCCTGCTGTTGGAGACGCCCATCCTGCTGTTGGAGACGCCCATCCTGCTGTTGGAGACGCCCATCCTGCTGTTGGAGACGCCCGTCCTGCTGTTGGAGACGCCCGCCCTGCTGTTGGAGACGCCCGTCCTGCTGTTGGAGACGCCCATCCTGCTGTTGGAGACGCCCTGCTGTTGGAGACGCCCGTCCTGCTGTTGGAGACGCCCGCCCTGCTGTTGGAGACGCCCGTCCTGCTGCTGGAGACGCCCGCCCTGCTTTGGAGACGCCCGCCCTGCTGTTGGAGACGCCCGCCCTGCTGTTGGAGACGCCCGTCCTGCTGTTGGAGACGCCCATCCTGCTGCTGGAGACGCCCATCCTGTTGTTGGAGACGCCCATCCATCCTGCTGTTGGAGACGCCCATCCTGCTGTTGGAGACGCCCGTCCGCCTGCTGTTGGAGACGCCCTGCTGTTGGAGACGCCCGTCCTGCTTTGGAGACGCCCATCCTGCTGTTGGAGACGCCCATCCTGCTGTTGGAGACGCCCATCCATCCTGCTGTTGGAGACGCCCATCCACCTGCTGTTGGAGACGCCCATCCATCCTGTTGTTGGAGACGCCCATCCATCCTGCTGTTGGAGACGCCCATCCATCCTGCTGTTGGAGACGCCCGTCCTGCTGTTGGAGACGCCCGTCCTGCTGTTGGAGACGCCCATCCTGCTGTTGGAGACGCCCATCCTGCTGTTGGAGACGCCCGTCCTGCTGTTGGAGACGCCCGTCCCTGCTGTTGGAGACGCCCGTCCTGCTGTTGGAGACGCCCGTCCCTGCTGTTGGAGACGCCCGTCCTGCTGTTGGAGACGCCCGTCCTGCTGTTGGAGACGCCCGCCCTGCTGTTGGAGACGCCCGCCCTGCTGTTGGAGACGCCCGTCCTGCTGTTGGAGACGCCCATCCTGCTGTTGGAGACGCCCGTCCTGCTGTTGGAGACGCCCATCCATCCTGCTGTTGGAGACGCCCGTCCATCCTGCTGTTGGAGACGCCCGTCCTGCTGTTGGAGACGCCCGTCCTGCTGTTGGAGACGCCCGTCCTGCTGTTGGAGACGCCCGTCCTGCTGTTGGAGACGCCCTGCTGCTGGAGACGCCCATCCTGCTGTTGGAGACGCCCATCCTGCTGTTGGAGACGCCCATCCATCCTGCTGTTGGAGACGCCCTGCTGTTGGAGACGCCCATCCTGCTGTTGGAGACGCCCCCTGCTGTTGGAGACGCCCATCCTGCTGTTTGAGACGCCCTGCTGTTGGAGACGCCCATCCTGCTGTTGGAGACGCCCATCCTGCTGTTGGAGACGCCCATCCATCCTGCTGTTGGAGACGCCCATCCACCTGCTGTTGGAGACGCCCATCCATCCTGCTGTTGGAGACGCCCTTCCATCCTGCTGTTGGAGACGCCCATCCATCCTGCTGTTGGAGACGCCCATCCTGCTGTTGGAGACGCCCATCCTGCTGTTGGAGACGCCCATCCATCCTGCTGTTGGAGACGCCCATCCATCCTGCTGTTGGAGACGCCCATCCACCTGCTGTTGGAGACGCCCGTCCTGCTGTTGGAGACGCCCGTCCTGCTGTTGGAGACGCCCGTCCTGCTGTTGGAGACGCCCGTCCTGCTGTTGGAGACGCCCATCCTGCTGTTGGAGACGCCCATCCTGCTGTTGGAGACGCCCATCCTGCTGTTGGAGACGCCCATCCATCCTGCTGTTGGAGACGCCCATCCACCTGCTGTTGGAGACGCCCATCCATCCTGCTGTTGGAGACGCCCTTCCATCCTGCTGTTGGAGACGCCCATCCATCCTGCTGTTGGAGACGCCCATCCTGCTGTTGGAGACGCCCATCCTGCTGTTGGAGACGCCCATCCTGTTGTTGGAGACGCCCGTCCTGCTGTTGGAGACGCCCGTCCTGCTGTTGGAGACGCCCGTCCTGCTGTTGGAGACGCCCATCCTGCTGTTGGAGACGCCCTGCTGCTGGAGACGCCCGTCCTGCTGTTGGAGACGCCCGTCCTGCTGCTGGAGACGCCCGTCCTGCTGTTGGAGACGCCCGCCCTGCTGTTGGAGACGCCCGCCCTGCTGTTGGAGACGCCCGCCCTGCTGTTGGAGACGCCCGTCCTGCTGTTGGAGACGCCCATCCTGCTGTTGGAGACGCCCATCCATCCTGCTGTTGGAGACGCCCATCCTGTTGTTGGAGACGCCCGTCCATCCTGCTGTTGGAGACGCCCTGCTGTTGGAGACGCCCATCCTGCTGTTGGAGACGCCCGCCTGCTGTTGGAGACGCCCGTCCTGCTGTTGGAGACGCCCGTCCTGCTGTTGGAGACGCCCATCCTGCTGTTGGAGACGCCCATCCATCCTGCTTTGGAGACGCCCATCCATCCTGCTGTTGGAGACGCCCATCCATCCTGCTGTTGGAGACGCCCGTCCATCCTGCTGTTGGAGACGCCCATCCATCCTGCTGTTGGAGACGCCCGTCCTGCTGTTGGAGACGCCCGTCCTGCTGTTGGAGACGCCCATCCTGCTGTTGGAGACGCCCGTCCTGCTGTTGGAGACGCCCGTCCTGCTGTTGGAGACGCCCGCCCTGCTGTTGGAGACGCCCATCCTGCTGTTGGAGACGCCCGTCCTGCTGTTGGAGACGCCCGTCCTGCTGTTGGAGACGCCCGTCCTGCTGTTGGAGACGCCCGTCCTGCTGTTGGAGACGCCCGTCCTGCTGTTGGAGACGCCCGTCCTGCTGTTGGAGACGCCCATCCTGCTGTTGGAGACGCCCATCCTGCTGTTGGAGACGCCCATCCATCCTGCTGTTGGAGACGCCCATCCATCCTGCTGTTGGAGACGCCCGTCCCTGCTGTTGGAGACGCCCGCCCTGCTGTTGGAGACGCCCGTCCTGCTGTTGGAGACGCCGTCCTGCTGTTGGAGACGCCCTGCTGTTGGAGACGCCCATCCTGCTGTTGGAGACGCCCATCCTGTTGTTGGAGACGCCCACCATCCTGCTGTTGGAGACGCCCCTGCTGTTGGAGACGCCCATCCTGCTGTTGGAGACGCCCTGCTGTTGGAGACGCCCGTCCTGCTGTTTGAGACGCCCCTGCTGTTGGAGACGCCCATCCTGCTGTTGGAGACGCCCATCCTGCTGTTGGAGACGCCCATCACCTGCTGTTGGAGACGCCCATCCGTCCTGCTGCTGGAGACGCCCATCCATCCTGCTGTTGGAGACGCCCTCCATCCTGCTGTTGGAGACGCCATCCGTCCTGCTGTTGGAGACGCCCATCCTGCTGTTGGAGACGCCCATCCTGCTGTTGGAGACGCCCATCCGTCCTGCTGTTGGAGACGCCCATCCATCCTGCTGTTGGAGACGCCCGTCCGTCCTGCTGTTGGAGACGCCCGTCCTGCTGTTGGAGACGCCCGCCCTGCTGTTGGAGACGCCCGTCCTGCTGTTGGAGACGCCCGCCCTGCTGTTGGAGACGCATCCATCCTGCTGTTGGAGACGCCCATCCTGCTGTTGGAGACGCCCATCCTGCTGTTGGAGACGCCCTGCTGCTGGAGACGCCCGTCCTGCTGTTGGAGACCCCGCCCTGCTGTTGGAGACGCCCGTCCTGCTGTTGGAGACGCCCATCCATCCTGCTGTTGGAGACGCCCATCCTGCTGTTGGAGACGCCCATCCTGCTGTTGGAGACGCCCTGCTGTTGGAGACGCCCGCCCTGCTGTTGGAGACGCCCGCCCTGCTGTTGGAGACGCCCGTCCTGCTGTTGGAGACGCCCGTCCTGCTGTTGGAGACGCCCGCCCTGCTGTTGGAGACGCCGGTCCTTCTGTTGGAGACGCCCTGCTGTTGGAGACGCCCGTCCTGCTGTTGGAGACGCCCATCCTGTTGTTGGAGACGCCCATCCATCCTGCTGTTGGAGACGCCCTGCTGTTGGAGACGCCCATCCTGCTGTTGGAGACGCCCCTGCTGTTGGAGACGCCCATCCTGCTGTTGGAGACGCCCATCCTGCTGTTGGAGACGCCCATCCTGCTGTTGGAGACGCCCATCCATCCTGCTGTTGGAGACGCCCATCCATCCTGCTGTTGGAGACGCCCCTCCATCCTGCTGTTGGAGACGCCCACCATCCTGCTGTTGGAGACGCCCATCCTGCTGTTGGAGACGCCCATCCTGCTGTTGGAGACGCCCGTCCTGCTGTTGGAGACGCCCGCCCTGCTGTTGGAGACGCCCGCCCTGCTGTTGGAGACGCCCGTCCTGCTGTTGGAGACGCCCATCCATCCTGCTGTTGGAGACGCCCATCCATCCTGCTGTTGGAGACGCCCATCCATCCTGCTGTTGGAGACGCCCGTCCTGCTGTTGGAGACGCCCGTCCTGCTGTTGGAGACGCCCATCCTGCTGTTGGAGACGCCCGTCCTGTTGTTGGAGACGCCCATCCATTCTGCTGTTGGAGACGCCCCTGCTGTTGGAGACGTCCGTCCTGCTGTTGGAGACGCCCTGCTGTTGGAGACGCCCATCCTGCTGTTTGAGACGCCCTGCTGTTGGAGACGCCCATCCTGCTGTTGGAGACGCCCATCCTGCTGTTGGAGACGCCCATCATCCTGCTGTTGGAGACGCCCATTCATCCTGCTGTTGGAGACGCCCATCCATCCTGCTGTTGGAGACGCCCTTCCATCCTGCTGTTGGAGACGCCCATCCATCCTGCTGTTGGAGACGCCCATCCTGCTGTTGGAGACGCCCATCCTGCTGTTGGAGACGCCCATCCTGCTGTTGGAGACGCCCTGCTGTTGGAGACGCCCGTCCTGCTGTTGGAGACGCCCGCCCTGCTGTTGGAGACGCCCATCCATCCTGCTGTTGGAGACGCCCATCCGTCCTGCTGTTGGAGACGCCCATCCATCCTGCTGTTGGAGACGCCCGTCCATCCTGCTGTTGGAGACGCCCATCCATCCTGCTGTTGGAGACGCCCATCCATCCTGCTGTTGGAGACGCCCGCCCTGCTGTTGGAGACGCCCGCCCCGCTGTTGGAGACGCCCGCCCTGCTGTTGGAGACGCCCGCCCTGCTGTTGGAGACGCCCACCATCCTGCTGTTGGAGACGCCCGTCCTGCTGTTGGAGACGCCCGTCCTGCTGTTGGAGACGCCCCTGCTGTTGGAGACGCCCGTCCTGCTGTTGGAGACGCCCGCCCTGCTGTTGGAGACGCCCGTCCTGCTGTTGGAGACGCCCATCCATCCTGCTGTTGGAGACGCCCATCCTGCTGTTGGAGACGCCCATCCTGCTGTTGGAGACGCTCCTGCTGTTGGAGACGCCCGCCTGCTGTTGGAGACGCCCGCCCTGCTGTTGGAGACGCCCGTCCTGCTGTTGGAGACGCCCGTCCTGCTGTTGGAGACGCCCGTCCTGCTGTTGGTGACGCCCGTCCTTCTGTTGGAGACGCCCTGCTGTTGGAGACGCCCGTCCTGCTGTTGGAGACGCCCATCCTGTTGTTGGAGACGCCCATCCATCCTGCTTTGGAGACGTCCCTGCTGTTGGAGACGCCCATCCTGCTGTTGGAGACGCCCCCTGCTGTTGGAGACGCCCATCCTGCTGTTGGAGACGCCCATCCTGCTGTTGGAGACGCCCGTCCTGCTTTGGAGACGCCCATCCATCCTGCTGTTGGAGACGCCCATCCATCCTGCTGTTGGAGACGCCTCCATCCTGCTGTTGGAGACGCCCATCCACCTGCTGTTGGAGACGCCCATCCTGCTGTTGGAGACGCCCATCCTGCTGTTGGAGACGCCCATCCTGCTGTTGGAGACGCCCGTCCTGCTGTTGGAGACGCCCGCCCTGCTGTTGGAGACGCCCGCCCTGCTGTTGGAGACGCCCATCCATCCTGCTGTTGGAGACGCCCATCCATCCTGCTGTTGGAGACGCCCATCCACCTGCTGTTGGAGACGCCCATCCATCCTGCTGTTGGAGACGCCCATCCTTCCTGCTGTTGGAGACGCCCATCCATCCTGCTGTTGGAGACGCCCATCCATCCTGCTGTTGGAGACGCCCGTCCTGCTGCTGGAGACGCCCGTCCACCTGCTGTTGGAGACGCCCATCCTGCTGTTGGAGACGCACCGTCCTGCTGTTGGAGACGTCCCATCCTGCTGTTGGAGACGCACCATCCTGCTGTTGGAGACGCCCGTCCTGCTGTTGGAGACGCCCGTCCTGCTGTTGGAGACGCCCGTCCTGCTGTTGGAGACGCCCGTCCTGCTGTTGGAGACGCCCGCCCTGCTGTTGGAGACGCCCGTCCTGCTTTGGAGACGCCCGCCCTGCTGTTGGAGACGCCCGCCCTGCTGTTGGAGACGCCCATCCATCCTGCTGTTGGAGACGCCCATCCGTCCTGCTGTTGGAGACGCCCACCACCCTGCTGTTGGAGACGCCCGTCCTGCTGTTGGAGACGCCCGTCCTGCTGTTGGAGACGCCCGTCCTGCTGTTGGAGACGCCCGCCCTGCTGCTGGAGACGCCCGTCCTGCTGTTGGAGACGCCCGTCCTGCTGTTGGAGACGCCCATCCTGCTGTTGGAGACGCCCATCCATCCTGCTGTTGGAGACGCCCTCCTGCTGTTGGAGACGCCCGTCCTGCTGTTGGAGACGCCCGTCCTGCTGTTGGAGACGCCCATCCTGCTGTTGGAGACGCCCATCCTGCTGTTGGAGACGCCCATCCTGCTGTTGGAGACGCCCGTCCTGCTGTTGGAGACGCCCGTCCTGCTGTTGGAGACGCCCATCCTGCTGTTGGAGACGCCCTGCTGTTGGAGACGCCCGTCCTGCTGTTGGAGACGCCCGTCCTGCTGTTGGAGACGCCCGTCCTGCTGTTGGAGACGCCCATCCTGCTGTTGGAGACGCCCATCCTGTTGTTGGAGACGCCCATCCATCCTGCTGTTGGAGACGCCCTGCTGTTGGAGACGCCCGTCCTGCTGTTGGAGACGCCCTGCTGTTGGAGACGCCCGTCCTGCTGTTGGAGACGCCCGTCCTGCTGTTGGAGACGCCCATCCATCCTGCTGTTGGAGACGCCCATCCATCCTGCTGTTGGAGACGCCCATCCATCCTGCTTTGGAGACGCCCTCCATCCTGCTGTTGGAGACGCCCATCCATCCTGCTGTTGGAGACGCCCGTCCTGCTGTTGGAGACGCCCATCCTGCTGTTGGAGACGCCCGTCCTGCTGTTGGAGACGCCCGCCCTGCTGTTGGAGACGCCCGTCCTGCTGTTGGAGACGCCCGTCCTGCTGTTGGAGACGCCCGCCCTGCTGTTGGAGACGCCCGTCCTGCTGTTGGAGACGCCCGCCCTGCTGTTGGAGACGCCCGCCCTGCTGTTGGAGACGCCCGCCCTGCTGTTGGAGACGCCCGTCCTGCTGTTGGAGACGCCCATCCTGCTGTTGGAGACGCCCATCCTGCTGTTGGAGACGCCCATCCTCTGCTGTTGGAGACGCCCATCCATCCTGCTGTTGGAGACGCCCCTGCTGTTGGAGACGCCCATCCTGCTGTTGGAGACGCCCGTCCTGCTGTTGGAGACGCCCGTCCTGCTGTTGGAGACGCCCATCCTGCTGTTGGAGACGCCCGTCCTGCTGTTGGAGACGCCGTCCATCCTGCTGTTGGAGACGCCATCCATCCTGCTGTTGGAGACGCCCATCCATCCTGCTGTTGGAGACGCCCGTCCATCCTGCTGTTGGAGACGCCCGTCCTGCTGTTGGAGACGCCCGCCCATCCTGCTGTTGGAGACGCCATCCATCCTGCTGTTGGAGACGCTCCATCCTGCTGTTGGAGACGGCCCATCCTGCTGTTGGAGACGCCCGCCCTGCTGTTGGAGACGCCCGTCCTGCTGTTGGAGACGCCCGTCCTGCTGTTGGAGACGCCCGCCCTGCTGTTGGAGACGCCCGTCCCTGCTGTTGGAGACGCCCGTCCTGCTGTTGGAGACGCCCGCCCTGCTGTTGGAGACGCCCGTCCTGCTGTTGGAGACGCCCGTCCATCCTGCTGTTGGAGACGCCCATCCATCCTGCTGTTGGAGACGCCCATCCTGCTGTTGGAGACGCCCGTCCTGCTGTTGGAGACGCCCGTCCTGCTGTTGGAGACGCCCGCCCTGCTGTTGGAGACGCCCGTCTGCTGTTGGAGACGCCCATCCATCCTGCTGTTGGAGACGCCCATTCATCCTGCTGTTGGAGACGCCCATCCATCCTGCTGTTGGAGACGCCCTTCCATCCTGCTGTTGGAACGCCCATCCATCCTGCTGTTGGAGACGCCCATCCTGCTGTTGGAGACGCCCATCCTGCTGTTGGAGACGCCCATCCTGCTGTTGGAGACGCCCGTCCTGCTGTTGGAGACGCCCGTCCTGCTGTTGGAGACGCCCGTCCTGCTGTTGGAGACGCCCGTCCTGCTGTTGGAGACGCCCGTCCTGCTGTTGGAGACGCCCGCCCTGCTGTTGGAGACGCCCGCCCTGCTGTTGGAGACGCCCGCCCTGCTGTTGGAGACGCCCACCTGCTGTTGGAGACGCCCATCCTGCTGTTGGAGACGCCCATCCTGCTGTTGGAGACGCCCATCCCTCCTGCTGTTGGAGACGCCCATCCATCCTGCTGTTGGAGACGCCGCCTGCTGTTGGAGACGCCCGTCCTGCTGTTGGAGACGCCCGTCCTGCTGTTGGAGACGCCCGTCCTGCTGTTGGAGACGCCCGTCCTGCTTTTGGAGACGCCCATCCTGCTGCTGGAGACGCCCATCCTGCTGTTGGAGACGCCCATCCTGTTGTTGGAGACGCCCATCCATCCTGCTGTTGGAGACGCCCCTGCTGTTGGAGACGCCCATCCTGCTGTTGGAGACGCCCTGCTGTTGGAGACGCCCATCCTGCTGTTTTAGACGCCCTGCTGTTGGAGACGCCCATCCTGCTGTTGGAGACGCCCATCCTGCTGTTGGAGACGCCCATCCATCCTGCTGTTGGAGACGCCCATTCACCTGCTGTTGGAGACGCCCATCCACCTGCTGTTGGAGACGCCCTTCCATCCTGCTGTTGGAGACGCCCATCCACCTGCTGTTGGAGACGCCCATCCTGCTGTTGGAGACGCCCATCCTGCTGTTGGAGACGCCCATCCTGCTGTTGGAGACGCCCTGCTGTTGGAGACGCCCGTCCTGCTGTTGAGACGCCCTGCTGTTGGAGACGCCCATCCTGCTGTTGGAGACGCCCATCCTGCTGTTGGAGACGCCCACCATCCTGCTGTTGGAGACGCCCATCCATCCTGCTGTTGGAGACGCCCGTCCGTCCTGCTGTTGGAGACGCCCTTCCATCCTGCTGTTGGAGACGCCCATCCATCCTGCTGTTGGAGACGCCCATCCTGCTGCTGGAGACGCCCATCCTGCTGTTGGAGACGCCCATCCTGCTGTTGGAGACGCCCTGCTGTTGGAGACGCCCGTCCTGCTGTTGGAGACGCCCGCCCTGCTGTTGGAGACGCCCGCCCCGCTGTTGGAGACGCCACCATCCTGCTGTTGGAGACGCCCATCCTGCTGTTGGAGACGCCCATCCTGCTTTGGAGACGCCCTGCTGTTGGAGACGCCCGCCCTGCTGTTGGAACGCCCGTCCTGCTGTTGGAGACGCCACCATCCTGCTGTTGGAGACGCCCATCCTGCTGTTGGAGACGCCCATCCTGCTTTGGAGACGCCCTGCTGTTGGAGACGCCCGTCCTGCTGTTGGAGACGCCCGTCCTGCTGTTGGAGACGCCCGTCCTGCTGTTGGAGACGCCCGCCCTGCTGTTGGAGACGCCCGCCCTGCTGTTGGAGACGCCCGTCCTTCTGTTGGAGACGCCCCTGCTGTTGGAGACGCCCATCCTGCTGTTGGAGACGCCCATCCTGTTGTTGGAGACGCCCATCCATCCTGCTGTTGGAGACGCCCTGCTGTTGGAGACGCCCATCCTGCTGTTGGAGACGCCCTGCTGTTGGAGACGCCCGTCCTGCTGTTGGAGACGCCCGTCCTGCTGTTGGAGACGCCCATCCTGCTGTTGGAGACGCCCATCCATCCTGCTGTTGGAGACGCCCATCCATCCTGCTGTTGGAGACGCCCTTCCATCCTGCTGTTGGAGACGCCCATCCATCCTGCTGTTGGAGACGCCCATCCTGCTGTTGGAGACGCCCATCCTGCTGTTGGAGACGCCCTTCCTGCTGTTGGAGACGCCCGCCCTGCTGTTGGAGACGCCCGTCCTGCTGTTGGAGACGCCCGTCCTGCTGTTGGAGACGCCCATCCATCCTGCTGTTGGAGACGCCCACCATCCTGCTGTTGGAGACGCCCATCCACCTGCTGTTGGAGACGCCCATCCATCCTGCTGTTGGAGACGCCCGTCCGTCCTGCTGTTGGAGACGCCCATCCATCCTGCTGTTGGAGACGCCCGTCCTGCTGTTGGAGACGCCCGTCCATCCTGCTGTTGGAGACGACATCCATCCTGCTGTTGGAGACGCCACCATCCTGCTGTTGGAGACGCCACCATCCTGCTGTTGGAGACGCCCATCCTGCTGTTGGAGACGCCCGTCCTGCTGTTGGAGACGCCCGTCCTGCTGTTGGAGACGCCCACCATCCTGCTGTTGGAGACGCCCATCCATCCTGCTGTTGGAGACGCCCTCCATCCTGCTGTTGGAGACGCCCATCCTGCTGTTGGAGACGCCCATCCATCCTGCTGTTGGAGACGCCCATTCATCCTGCTGTTGGAGACGCCCATCCATCCTGCTGTTGGAGACGCCCTCCGCCCTGCTGTTGGAGACGCCCGTCCTGCTGTTGGAGACCCCGTCCTGCTGTTGGAGACGCCCGTCCTGCTGTTGGAGACGTCCGCCCTGCTGTTGGAGACGCCCGTCCTGCTGTTGGAGACGCCCATCCTGCTGTTGGAGACGCCCATCCTGCTGTTGGAGACGCCCATCCTGCTGTTGGAGACGCCCATCCTCCTGCTGTTGGAGACGCCCACCATCCTGCTGTTGGAGACGCCCATCCATCCTGCTGTTGGAGACGCCCATCCATCCTGCTGTTGGAGACGCCCGTCCCTGCTGTTGGAGACGCCCGTCCATCCTGCTGTTGGAGACGCCCACCATCCTGCTGTTGGAGACGCCACCATCCTGCTGTTGGAGACGCATCCATCCTGCTTTGGAGACGCCCGCCCTGCTGTTGGAGACGCCCGCCCTGCTGTTGGAGACGCCCGCCCTGCTGTTGGAGACGCCCGTCCTGCTTTGGAGACGCCCGTCCTGCTGTTGGAGACGCCCGCCCTGCTGTTGGAGACGCCCCGTCCTGCTGTTGGAGACGTCCGCCCTGCTGTTGGAGACGTCCGCCCTGCTGTTGGAGACGCCCATCCATCCTGTTGTTGGAGACGCCCATCCATCCTGCTGTTGGAGACGCACCACCCTGCTGTTGGAGACGCCCGCCCTGCTGTTGGAGACGCCCGCCCTGCTGTTGGAGACGCCCGCCCTGCTGCTGGAGACGCCCGCCCTGCTGTTGGAGACGCCCATCCTGCTGTTGGAGACGCCCATCCTGCTGTTGGAGACGCCCATCCTCTGTTGGAGACGCCCATCCATCCTGCTGTTGGAGACGCTCCTGCTGTTGGAGACGCCCATCCCGCTGCTGGAGACGCCCATCCTGCTGTTGGAGACGCCCATCCTGCTGTTGGAGACGCCCATCCTGCTTTTGGAGACGCCCATCCTGCTGTTGGAGACGCCCATCCTGCTTTTGGAGACGCCCATCCTGCTGTTGGAGACGCCCGTCCTGCTGTTAGAGACGCCCCTGTGTTGGAGACGCCCGTCCTGCTGTTGGAGACGCCCGTCCTGCTTTGGAGACGCCCATCCTGCTGTTGGAGACGCCCATCCTCTGTTGGAGACGCCCATCCATCCTGCTGTTGGAGACGCCCCTGCTGTTGGAGACGCCCTGCTGTTGGAGACGCCCATCCTGCTGTTGGAGACGCCCATCCTGCTGTTGGAGACGCCCATCCATCCTGCTGTTGGAGACGCCCATCCATCCTGCTGTTGGAGACGCCACCATCCTGCTGTTGGAGACGCCCCTCCATCCTGCTGTTGGAGACGCCCGTCCTGCTGTTGGAGACGCCCATCCATCCTGCTGTTGGAGACGCCCATCACCTGCTGTTGGAGACGCCCATCCATCCTGTTGTTGGAGACGCCCTTCCGCCCTGCTGTTGGAGACGCCCGTCCTGCTGTTGGAGACGCCCGCCTGCTGTTGGAGACGCCCATCCTGTTGTTGGAGACGCCCATCCATCCTGCTGTTGGAGACGCCCTGCTGTTGGAGACGCCCATCCTGCTTTGGAGACGCCCCTGCTGTTGGAGACGCCCATCCTGCTGCTGGAGACGCCCATCCTGCTGTTGGAGACGCCCATCCTGCTGTTGGAGACGCCCATCCATCCTGCTGTTGGAGACGCCCACCACCTGCTGTTGGAGACCCCATCCATCCTGCTGTTGGAGACGCCCTTCCATCCTGCGTGTTGGAGACGCCCATCCATCCTGCTGTTGGAGACGCCCATCCTGCTGTTGGAGACGCCCATCCTGCTGTTGGAGACGCCCATCCTGCTGTTGGAGACGCCCGTCCTGCTGTTGGAGACGCCCGTCCTGCTGTTGGAGACGCCCGCCCTGCTGTTGGAGACGCCCGCCCTGCTGTTGGAGACGCCCGCCCTGCTGTTGGAGACGCCCGTCCTGCTGTTGGAGACGCCCGCCCTGCTGTTGGAGACGCCCGTCCTGCTGTTGGAGACGCCCGCCCTGCTGTTGGAGACGCCCGTCCTGCTGTTGGAGACGCCCGTCCTGCTGTTGGAGACGCCCGTCCCTCCTGCTGTTGGAGACGCCCATCCGTCCTGCTGTTGGAGACGCCCTGCTGTTGGAGACGCCCGTCCTGCTGTTGGAGACGCCCGTCCTGCTGTTGGAGACGCCCATCCTGCTGTTGGAGACGCCCATCCTGCTTTTGGAGACGCCCGTCCTGCTGTTGGAGACGCCCATCCTGCTGTTGGAGACGCCCATCCTGTTGTTGGAGACGCCCATCCATCCTGCTGTTGGAGACGCCCCTGCTGTTGGAGACGCCCATCCTGCTGTTGGAGACGCCCACCTGCTGTTGGAGACGCCCATCCTGCTGTTTGAGACGCCCTGCTGTTGGAGACGCCCATCCTGCTGTTGGAGACGCCCATCCTGCTGTTGGAGACGCCCATCCATCCTGCTGTTGGAGACGCCCATTCATCCTGCTGTTGGAGACGCCCATCCATCCTGCTGTTGGAGACGCCCTTCCATCCTGCTGTTGGAGACGCCCATCCATCCTGCTGTTGGAGACGCCCGTCCTGCTGTTGGAGACGCCCGTCCTGCTGTTGGAGACGCCCATCCTGCTGTTGGAGACGCCCTGCTGTTGGAGACGCCCATCCTGCTGTTTAGACGCCCTGCTGTTGGAGACGCCCATCCTGCTGTTGGAGACGCCCATCCTGCTTTGGAGACGCCCATCCATCCTGCTGTTGGAGACGCCCATCATCCTGCTGTTGGAGACGCCCATCCATCCTGCTGTTGGAGACGCCCTCCACCTGCTGTTGGAGACGCCCATCCATCCTGCTGTTGGAGACGCCCATCCTGCTGTTGGAGACGCCCGTCCTGCTGTTGGAGACGCCCGTCCTGCTGTTGGAGACGCCCTGCTGTTGGAGACGCCCGTCCTGCTGTTGGAGACGCCCGTCCTGCTGTTGGAGACGCCCGTCCTGCTGTTGGAGACGCCCGTCCTGCTGTTGGAGACGCCCATCCTGCTGTTGGAGACGCCCGTCCTGCTGTTGGAGACGCCCTGCGCGGAGACGCCCGTCCTGTGTTGGAGACGCCCGTCCTGCTGTTGGAGACGCCCCACCTGCTGTTGGAGACGCCCATCCTGCTGTTGGAGACGCCCATCCTGCTGTTGGAGACGCCTCCTGCTGTTGGAGACGCTCCGTCCTGCTGTTGGAGACGCCCGTCCTGCTGTTGGAGACGCCCGTCCTGCTGTTGGAGACGCCCGCCCTGCTGTTGGAGACGCCCGCCCTGCTGTTGGAGACGCCCGTCCTGCTGTTGGAGACGCCCTCTGCTGCTGGAGACGCCCATCCTGCTGTTGGAGACGCCCATCCTGCTGTTGGAGACGCCCATCCGTCCTGCTTTGGAGACCCCGCCTGCTGTTGGAGACGCCCATCCTGCTTTGGAGACGCCCCCTGCTTTGGAGACGCCCATCCTGCTGTTGGAGACGCCCATCCTGCTGTTGGAGACGCCCATCCTGCTGTTGGAGACGCCCATCCACCTGCTGTTGAAGACGCCCATCCACCTGCTGTTGGAGACGCCCATCCATCCTGCTGTTGGAGACGCCCGTCCATCCTGCTTTGGAGACGCCCGTCCTGCTGTTGGAGACGCCCGTCCTGCTGTTGGAGACGCCCGTCCTGCTGCTGGAGACGCCCGTCCTGCTGTTGGAGACGCCCCGTCCTGCTGTTGGAGACGCCCGCCTGCTGTTGGAGACGCCCATCCATCCTGCTGTTGGAGACGCCCATCCATCCTGCTGTTGGAGACGCCCACCATCCTGCTGTTGGAGACGCCCATCCGTCCTGCTGTTGGAGACGCCCGCCCTGCTGTTGGAGACGCCCGTCCTGCTGTTGGAGACGCCCATCCTGTTGTTGGAGACGCCCATCCATCCTGCTGTTGGAGACGCCCCCTGCTGTTGGAGACGCCCATCCTGCTGTTGGAGACGCCCCTGCTGTTGGAGACCCCATCCTGCTGTTGGAGACGCCCATCCTGCTGTTGGAGACGCCCATCCTGCTGTTGGAGACGCCCATCCATCCTGCTGTTGGAGACGCCCATCACCTGCTGTTGGAGACGCCCATCCATCCTGCTGTTGGAGACGCCCGTCCATCCTGCTGTTGGAGACGCCCATCCATCCTGCTGTTGGAGACGCCCATCCTGCTGTTGGAGACGCCCATCCTGCTGTTGGAGACGCCCATCCTGCTGTTGGAGACGCCCGCCCTGCTGTTGGAGACGCCCGCCCTGCTGTTGGAGACGCCCGTCCTGCTGTTGGAGACGCCCGTCCTGCTGTTGGAGACGCCCGTCCTGTTGTTGGAGACGCCCGTCCTGCTGTTGGAGACGTCCGCCCTGCTGTTGGAGACGCCCGTCCTGCTGTTGGAGACGCCCGACCTGCTGTTGGAGACGCCCACCTGCTGTTGGAGACGCCCATCCTGTGTTGGAGACGCCCATCCCCCTGCTGCTGGAGACGCCCATCCATCCTGCTGTTGGAGACGCCCTGCTGTTGGAGACGCCCATCCTGCTGTTGGAGACGCCCATCCTGCTGTTGGAGACGCCCATCCTGCTGTTGGAGACGCCCATCCTGCTTTTGGAGACGCCCATCCTGCTGTTGGAGACGCCCATCCTGCTGTTGGAGACGCCCATCCTGTTGTTGGAGACGCCCATCCATCCTGCTGTTGGAGACGCCCTGCTGTTGGAGACGCCCATCCTGCTGTTTGAGACGCCCCTGCTGTTGGAGACGCCCATCCTGCTGTTTGAGACGCCCTGCTGTTGGAGACGCCCATCCTGCTGTTGGAGACGCCCATCCTGCTGTTGGAGACGCCCACCATCCTGCTGTTGGAGACGCCCATCATCCTGCTGTTGGAGACGCCCATCCATCCTGCTGTTGGAGACGCCCTTCCATCCTGCTGTTGGAGACGCCCATCCATCCTGCTGTTGGAGACGCCCATCCTGCTGTTGGAGACGCCCATCCTGCTGTTGGAGACGCCCGTCCTGCTGTTGGAGACGCCCTGCTGTTGGAGACGCCCATCCTGCTGTTTTAGACGCCCCTGCTGTTGGAGACGCCCATCCTGCTGTTGGAGACGCCCATCCTGCTGTTGGAGACGCCCATCCATCCTGCTGTTGGAGACGCCCATTCATCCTGCTGTTGGAGACGCCCATCCATCCGCTGTTGGAGACGCCCTCCATCCTGCTGTTGGAGACGCCCATCCATCCTGCTTTGGAGACGCCCATCCTGCTGTTGGAGACGCCCATCCTGCTGTTGGAGACGCCCATCCTGCTGTTGGAGACGCCCCTGCTGTTGGAGACGCCCGTCCTGCTGCTGGAGACGCCCGTCCTGCTGTTGGAGACGCCCGTCCTGCTGTTGGAGACGACATCCATCCTGCTGTTGGAGACGCCCATCCTGCTGTTGGAGACGCCCATCCTGCTGTTGGAGACGCCCCCTGCTGTTGGAGACGCCCGCCTGCTGTTGGAGACGCCCGCCCTGCTGTTGGAGACGTACATCCATCCTGCTGTTGGAGACGCCCATCCTGCTGTTGGAGACGCCCATCCTGCTGTTGGAGACGCCCTGGTTGGAGACGCCCGTCCTGCTGTTGGAGACGCCCGCCCTGCTGTTGGAGACGCCCGTCCTGCTGTTGGAGACGCCCGTCCTGCTGTTGGAGACGCCCGCCCTGCTGTTGGTGACCCGGTCCTTCTTTGGAGACGCCCTGCTGTTGGAGACGCCCATCCTGCTGTTGGAGACCCCATCCTGCTGTTGGAGACGCCCATCCATCCTGCTGTTGGAGACGCCCTGCTGTTGGAGACGCCCATCCTGCTGTTGGAGACGCCCTGCTGTTGGAGACGCCCATCCTGCTGTTGGAGACGCCCATCCTGCTGTTGGAGACGCCCATCCTGCTGTTGGAGACGCCCATCCATCCTGCTGTTGGAGACGCCCATCCATCCTGCTGTTGGAGACGCCCGTCCATCCTGCTGTTGGAGACGCCCATCCATCCTGCTGTTGGAGACGCCCATCCTGCTGTTGGAGACGCCCATCCTGCTGTTGGAGACGCCCATCCTGCTGTTGGAGACGCCCGTCCTGCTGTTGGAGACGCCCGCCCTGCTGTTGGAGACGCCCGCCCTGCTGTTGGAGACGCCCATCCATCCTGCTGTTGGAGACGCCCATCCACTGCTGTTGGAGACGCCCATCCATTGCTGTTGGAGACGCCCATCCATCCTGCTGTTGGAGACGCCCATCCATCCTGCTGTTGGAGACGCCCATCCATCCTGCTGTTGGAGACGCCCGCCCTGCTGTTGGAGACGCCCGTCCATCCTGCTGTTGGAGACGCACCATCCTGCTGTTGGAGACGCATCCATCCTGCTGTTGGAGACGCCATCCATCCTGTGTTCGAGACGCCACCATCCTGCTGTTGGAGTCGTCCGCCCTGCTGTTGGAGTCGCCCGTCCTGCTGTTGGAGACGCCCATTCATCCTGCTGTTGGAGACGCCCATCCATCCTGCTTTGGAGACGCCCTTCCATCCTGCTGTTGGAGACGCCCATCCTGCTGTTGGAGACGCCCATCCATCCTGCTGTTGGAGACGCCCATCATCCTGCTGTTGGAGACGCCCATCCATCCTGCTGTTGGAGACGCCCTCCGCCCTGCTGTTGGAGACGCCCGTCCTGCTGTTGGAGACGCCCGTCCTGCTGTTGGAGACGCCCGCCCTGCTGTTGGAGAAGTCCGCCCTGCTGTTGGAGACGCCCGTCCTGCTGTTGGAGACGCCCGACCTGCTGTTGGAGACGCCCATCCTGCTGTTGGAGACGCCCATCCTGCTGTTGGAGACGCCCATCCCTCCTGCTGTTGGAGACGCCCATCCATCCTGCTGTTGGAGACGCCCATCCATCCTGCTGTTGGAGACGCCCATCCACCTGCTGTTGGAGACGCCCGTCCTGCTGTTGGAGACGCCCGTCCATCCTGCTGTTGGAGACGCACATCCATCCTGCTGTTGGAGACGCCCACCATCCTGCTGTTGGAGACGCACCATCCTGCTGTTGGAGACGCCCGCCCTGCTGTTGGAGATGTCCGCCCTGCTGTTGGAGACGCCCGTCCTGCTGTTGGAGACGCCCGCCCTGCTGTTGGAGACGCCCGCCCTGCTGTTGGAGACATCCGCCCTGCTGTTGGTGACGCCCGCCCTGCTTTGGAGATGTCCGCCCTGCTGTTGGAGATGTCCGCCCTGCTGTTGGAGACGCCCATCCATCCTGCTGTTGGAGACGCCCATCCATCCTGCTGTTGGAGACGCCACCACCCTGCTTTGGAGACGCCCGCCCTGCTGTTGGAGACGCCCGTCCTGCTGTTGGAGACGCCCGCCCTGCTGTTGGAGACGCCCGCCCTGCTGTTGGAGACGCCCATCCTGCTTTGGAGACGCCCATCCTGCTGTTGGAGACGCCCATCCTGCTGTTGGAGACGCCCATCCATCCTGCTGTTGGAGACGCCCTGCTGTTGGAGACGCCCATCCTGCTGTTGGAGACGCCCATCCTGCTGTTGGAGACGCCCATCCTGCTGTTGGAGACGCCCATCCTGCTGTTGGAGACGCCCATCCTGCTGTTGGAGACGCCCACCTGCTGTTGGAGACGCCCGTCCTGCTGTTGGAGACGCCCATCCTGCTGTTGGAGACGCCCTGCTGTTGGAGACGCCCATCCTGCTGTTGGAGACGCCCGTCCTGCTGTTGGAGACGCCAATCCTGCTGTTGGAGACGCCCATCCTGTTGTTGGAGACGCCCATCCATCCTGCTGTTGGAGACGCCCTGCTGTTGGAGACGCCCTGCTGTTGGAGACGCCCATCCTGCTGTTGGAGACGCCCATCCTGCTGTTGGAGACGCCCATCCATCCTGCTGTTGGAGACGCCCATTCATCCTGCTGTTGGAGACGCCCATCCATCCTGCTGTTGGAGACGCCCTTCCATCCTGCTGTTGGAGACGCCCATCCTGCTGTTGGAGACGCCCATCCATCCTGCTGTTGGAGACGCCCATTCATCCTGCTGTTGGAGACGCCCATCCATCCTGCTGTTGGAGACGCCCTTCCGCCCGCTGTTGGAGACGCCCGCCCTGCTGTTGGAGACGCCCGCCCTGCTGTTGGAGACGCCCGTCCTGCTGTTGGAGAAGTCCGCCCTGCTGTTGGAGACGCCCGTCCTGCTGTTGGAGACGCCCGACCTGCTGTTGGAGACGCCCATCCTGCTGTTGGAGACGCCCATCCTGCTGTTGGAGACGCCCATCCCTCCTGCTGTTGGAGACGCCCATCCATCCTGCTGTTGGAGACGCCCCTGCTGTTGGAGACGCCCATCCTGCTGTTGGAGACGCCCATCCTGCTGTTGGAGACGCCCATCCTGCTGTTGGAGACGCCCATCCTGCTGTTGGAGACGCCCATCCTGCTTTGGAGACGCCCATCCTGCTGTTGGAGACGCCCGTCCATCCTGCTGTTGGAGACGCCCATCCATCCTGCTGTTGGAGACGCCCATCCATCCTGCTGTTGGAGACGCCCATCCATCCTGCTGTTGGAGACGCCCGTCCTGTTGTTGGAGACGCCCGTCCATCCTGCTGTTGGAGACGACACCATCCTGCTGTTGGAGACGCCCACCATCCTGCTGTTGGAGACGCCACCATCCTGCTGTTGGAGTTGTCCGCCCTGCTGTTGGAGACGTCCGCCCTGCTGTTGGAGACGCCCGTCCTCTGTTGGAGACGCCCGTCCTGCTGTTGGAGACGCCCGTCCTGCTGTTGGAGACGTCCGCCCTGCTGTTGGAGACGCCCGTCCTGCTGTTGGAGACGCCCGCCCTGCTGTTGGAGACGTCCGCCCTGCTGTTGGAGACGCCCATCCATCCTGCTGTTGGAGACGCCCATCCATCCTGCTGTTGGAGACGCCCATCCACCCTGCTGTTGGAGACGCCCGCCCTGCTGTTGGAGACGCCCGCCCCGCTGTTGGAGACGCCCGCCCTGCTGTTGGAGACGCCCGCCCTGCTGTTGGAGACGCCCGTCCTGCTGTTGGAGACGCCCATCCTGCTGTTGGAGACGCCCATCCTGCTGCTGGAGACGCCCATCCATCCTGCTGTTGGAGACGCCCTGCTGTTGGAGACGCCCATCCTGCTGTTGGAGACGCCCATCCTGCTGTTGGAGACGCCCATCCTGCTTTTGGAGACCCCATCCTGCTGTTGGAGACGCCCATCCTGCTTTGGAGACGCCCATCCTGCTGTTGGAGACGCCTCATCCTGCTGTTAGAGACGCCCTGCTGTTGGAGACGCCCGTCCTGCTGTTGGAGACGCCCGTCCTGCTGTTGGAGACGCCCGCCCTGCTGTTGGAGACGCCCATCCTGCTGTTGGAGACGCCCATCCTGTTGTTGGAGACGCCCATCCATCCTGCTGTTGGAGACGCCCTGCTGTTGGAGACGCCCATCCTGCTGTTGGAGACGCCCTGCTGTTGGAGACGCCCATCCTGCTGTTGGAGACGCCCATCCTGCTGTTGGAGACGCCCATCCTGCTGTTGGAGACGCCCATCCATCCTGCTGTTGGAGACGCCCATTCATCCTGCTGTTGGAGACGCCCATCCATCCTGCTGTTGGAGACGCCCTTCCATCCTGCTGTTGGAGACGCCCATCCTGCTGTTGGAGACGCCCATCCTGCTGTTGGAGACGCCCATCCATCCTGCGTTGGAGACGCCCTGCTGTTGGAGACGCCTCTGCTTTGGAGACGCCCATCCTGCTGTTGGAGACGCCCACCTGCTGTTGGAGACGCCCTCCACTCTGTTGGAGACGCCCATCCACCTGCTGTTGGAGACGCCCACCATTGCTGTTGGAGACGCCCTCCATCCTGCTGTTGGAGACGCCCATCCTGCTGTTGGAGACGCCCATCCATCCTGCTGTTGGAGACGCCCATTCATCCTGCTGTTGGAGACGCCCATCCATCCTGCTGTTGGAGACGCCCTTCCGCCCTGCTGTTGGTGACGCCCGCCCTGCTGTTGGAGACGCCCGTCCTGCTGCTGGAGACGCCCGTCCTGCTGTTGGAGACGTCCGCCCTGCTGTTGGAGACGCCCGTCCTGCTGTTGGAGACGCCCGACCTGCTGTTGGAGACGCCCGTCCTGCTGTTGGAGACGCCCATCCTGCTGTTGGAGACGCCCATCCCTCCTGCTGTTGGAGACGCCCATCCATCCTGCTGTTGGAGACGCCCTGCTGTTGGAGACGCCCATCCTGCTGTTGGAGACGCCCATCCTGCTGTTGGAGACGCCCATCCTGCTGTTGGAGACGCCCATCCTGCTTTTGGAGACGCCCATCCTGCTGTTGGAGACGCCCATCCTGCTGTTGGAGACGCCCGCCATCCTGCTGTTGGAGACGCCCATCCATCCTGCTGTTGGAGACGCCCATCCATCCTGCTGTTGGAGACGCCCATCCATCCTGCTGTTGGAGACGCCCGCCCTGCTGTTGGAGACGCCCCGCCCATCCTGCTGTTGGAGACGACACCATCCTGCTGTTGGAGACGACATCCATCCTGCTGTTGGAGACGCGCATCCATCCTGCTGTTGGAGTTGTCCGCCCTGCTGTTGGAGATGTCCGCCCTGCTGTTGGAGACGCCCGCCCTGCTGTTGGAGACGCCCGTCCTGCTGTTGGAGACGCCCGCCCTGCTTTGGAGACATCCGCCCTGCTGTTGGTGACGCCCGCCCTGCTGTTGGAGACGTCCGCCCTGCTTTGGAGACGTCCGCCCTGCTGTTGGAGACGCCCATCCATCCTGCTGTTGGAGACGCCCATCCATCCTGCTTTGGAGACGCACACCACCCTGCTGTTGGAGACGCCCGCCCTGCTGTTGGAGACGCCCGTCCTGCTGTTGGAGACGCCCGCCCTGCTGCTGGAGACGCCCGTCCTGCTGTTGGAGACGCCCGCCCTGCTGTTGGAGACGCCCATCCTGCTGTTGGAGACGCCCATCCTGCTGTTGGAGACGCCCATCCATCCTGCTGTTGGAGACGCCCCTGCTGTTGGAGACGCCCATCCTGCTGTTGGAGACGCCCATCCTGCTGTTGGAGACGCCCATCCTGCTTTTGGAGACGCCCATCCTGCTGTTGGAGACGCCCATCCTGCTGTTGGAGACGCCCGTCCTGCTGTTGGAGACGCCTCATCCTGCTGTTAGAGACGCCCTGCTGTTGGAGACGCCCGTCCTGCTGTTGGAGACGCCCGTCCTGCTGTTGGAGACGCCCGCCCTGCTGTTGGAGACGCCCATCCTGCTGTTGGAGACGCCCATCCTGTTGTTGGAGACGCCCATCCATCCTGCTGTTGGAGACGCTCCTGCTGTTGGAGACGCCCATCCTGCTGTTGGAGACGCCCTGCTGTTGGAGACGCCCATCCTGCTGTTGGAGACGCCCATCCTGCTGTTGGAGACGCCCATCCTGCTGTTGGAGACGCCCATCCATCCTGCTGTTGGAGACGCCCATTCATCCTGCTGTTGGAGACGCCCATCCATCCTGCTGTTGGAGACGCCCTCCATCCTGCTGTTGGAGACGCCCATCCATCCTGCTGTTGGAGACGCCCATCCTGCTGTTGGAGACGCCCATCCTGCTGTTGGAGACGCCCATCCTGCTGCTGGAGACGCCCGCCCTGCTGTTGGAGACGCCCGCCCTGCTGCTGGAGACGCCCGTCCTGCTGTTGGAGACGCCCGCCCTGCTGTTGGAGACGCCCGCCCTGCTGTTGGAGACGCCCGTCCTGCTGTTGGAGACGCCCGTCCTGCTGTTGGAGACGCCCGTCCTGCTGTTGGAGACGCCCGACCTGCTGTTGGAGACGCCCATCCTGCTGTTGGAGACGCCCATCCTGCTTTGGAGACGCCCATCCCTCCTGCTGTTGGAGACGCCCATCCATCCTGCTGTTGGAGACGCCCCTGCTGTTGGAGACGCCCATCCATCCTGCTGTTGGAGACGCCCATTCATCCTGCTGTTGGAGACGCCCATCCATCCTGCTGTTGGAGACGCCCTTCCATCCTGCTGTTGGAGACGCCCATCCTCTGTTGGAGACGCCCATCCATCCTGCTGTTGGAGACGCCCATCATCCTGCTGTTGGAGACGCCCATCCATCCTGCTGTTGGAGACGCCCTTCCGTCCTGCTGTTGGAGACGCCCGTCCTGCTGTTGGAGACGCCCGTCCTGCTGTTGGAGACGCCCGCCCCGCTGTTGGAGACGCCCGTCCTGCTGCTGGAGACGCCCGTCCTGCTGTTGGAGAAGTCCGCCCTGCTGTTGGAGACGCCCGTCCTGCTGTTGGAGACGCCCGACCTGCTGTTGGAGACGCCCATCCTGCTGTTGGAGACGCCCATCCTGCTGTTGGAGACGCCCATCCCTCCTGCTGTTGGAGACGCCCATCCATCCTGCTGTTGGAGACGCCCTGCTGTTGGAGACGCCCATCCTGCTGCTGGAGACGCCCATCCTGCTGTTGGAGACGCCCGTCCTGCTGTTGGAGACGCCCGTCCTGCTGTTGGAGACGCCCATCCTGCTGCTGGAGACGCCCGTCCATCCTGCTGTTGGAGACGCCCATCCACCTGCTGTTGGAGACGCCCATCCATCCTGTTGTTGGAGACGCCCATCCATCCTGCTGTTGGAGACGCCCGTCCTGCTGTTGGAGACGCCCGTCCATCCTGCTGTTGGAGACGCACATCCATCCTGCTGTTGGAGACGCACACCATCCTGCTGTTGGAGACGGCATCCATCCTGCTGTTGGAGTCGTCCGCCCTGCTGTTGGAGACGCCCGCCCTGCTGTTGGAGACGCCCGCCCTGCTGTTGGAGACGCCCGTCCTGCTGTTGGAGACGCCCGTCCTGCTGTTGGAGACATCCGCCCTGCTGTTGGAGACGCCCGCCCTGCTGTTGGAGACGTCCGCCCTGTGTTGGAGACGTCCGCCCTCTGTTGGAGACGCCCATCCATCCTGCTGTTGGAGACGCCCATCCATCCTGCTGTTGGAGACGCACACCACCCTGCTGTTGGAGACGCCCGTCCTGCTGTTGGAGACGCCCGTCCTGCTTTGGAGACGCCCGTCCTGCTGTTGGAGACGCCCGCCCTGCTGTTGGAGACGCCCGTCCTGCTGTTGGAGACGCCCATCCTGCTGTTGGAGACGCCCATCCACTGCTGTTGGAGACGCCCATCCATCCTGCTGTTGGAGACCCCTGCTGTTGGAGACGCCCATCCTGCTGTTGGAGACGCCCATCCATCCTGCTGTTGGAGACGACATCCATCCTGCTGTTGGAGACGCCCGCCCTGCTGTTGGAGACGCCCGTCCTGCTGTTGGAGACGCCCGCCCTGCTGTTGGAGACGCCCGTCCTGCTGTTGGAGACGCCCGTCCTGCTGCTGGAGACGCCCATCCTGCTGTTGGAGACGCCCATCCTGCTGTTGGAGACGCCCATCCATCCTGCTGTTGGAGACGCCCTGCTGTTGGAGACGCCCATCCTGCTGTTGGAGACGCCCATCCTGCTGTTGGAGACGCCCATCCTGCTTTTGGAGACGCCCATCCTGCTGTTGGAGACGCCCATCCTGCTGTTGGAGACGCCCATCCTGCTGTTGGAGACGCCCATCCTGCTGTTAGAGACGCCTGCTGTTGGAGACGCCCATCCTGCTGTTGGAGACGCCCGCCCTGCTGTTGGAGACGCCCGTCCTGCTGTTGGAGACGCCCATCCTGCTGTTGGAGACCCCATCCTGTTGTTGGAGACGCCCATCCATCCTGCTGTTGGAGACGCCCTGCTGTTGGAGACGCCCATCCTCTGTTGGAGACGCCCTGCTGTTGGAGACGCCCATCCTGCTGTTGGAGACGCCCATCCTGCTGTTGGAGACGCCCATCCTGCTGTTGGAGACGCCCATCCATCCTGCTGTTGGAGACGCCCATTCATCCTGCTGTTGGAGACGCCCATCCATCCTGCTGTTGGAGACGCCCTTCCATCCTGCTGTTGGAGACGCCCATCCATCCTGCTGTTGGAGACGCCCATCCTGCTGTTGGAGACGCCCATCCTGCTGTTGGAGACGCCCATCCTGCTGTTGGAGACGCCCGCCCTGCTGTTGGAGACGCCCGTCCTGCTGTTGGTGACGCCCGTCCTGCTGTTGGAGACGCCCGTCCTGCTGCTGGAGACGCCCGCCCTGCTGTTGGAGACGCCCGTCCTGCTGTTGGAGACGCCCGCCCTGCTGTTGGAGACGCCCGTCCTGCTGTTGGAGACGCCCGACCTGCTGTTGGAGACGCCCATCCTGCTGTTGGAGACGCCCATCCTGCTGTTGGAGACGCCCATCCCTCCTGCTGTTGGAGACGCCCATCCATCCTGCTGTTGGAGACCCCCCTGCTGTTGGAGACGCCCATCCTGCTGTTGGAGACGCCCATCCTGCTGTTGGAGACGCCCGTCCTGCTTTGGAGACGCCCATCCATCTGCTGTTGGAGACGCCCATCCACCTGCTGTTGGAGACGCCCGTCCTGCTGTTGGAGACGCCCGTCCTGCTGTTGGAGACGCCCATCCTGCTTTGGAGACGCCCACCTGCTGTTGGAGACGCCCACCTGTTGTTGGAGACGCCCGTCCTGCTGTTGGAGACGCCCGCCCTGCTGTTGGAGACGCCCGTCCTGCTGTTGGAGACGCCCGTCCTGCTGTTGGAGACGCCCGTCCTGCTGTTGGAGACGCCCTGCTGTTGGAGACGCCCATCCTGCTGTTGGAGACGCCCATCCTGTTGTTGGAGACGCCCATCCATCCTGCTGTTGGAGACCCTGGTTGGAGACGCCCATCCTGCTGTTTGAGACGCCCCTGCTGTTGGAGACGCCCACCGCTGTTTTAGACCCCTGCTGTTGGAGACGCCCATCCTGCTGTTGGAGACGCCCATCCTGCTGTTGGAGACGCCCATTCATCCTGCTTTGGAGACGCCCATTCATCCTGCTGTTGGAGACGCCCATCCATCCTGCTGTTGGAGACGCCCTCCATCCTGCTGTTGGAGACGCCCATCCATCCTGCTGTTGGAGACGCCCATCCTGCTGTTGGAGACGCCCATCCTGCTGTTGGAGACGCCCATCCTGCTGTTGGAGACGCCCGTCCATCCTGCTGTTGGAGACGCCCATCCATCCTGCTGTTGGAGACGCCCGTCTGCTGTTGGAGACGTCCCATCCTGCTGTTGGAGACGCCCATCCTGCTGTTGGAGACGCCCGTCACTGCTGTTGGAGACGCCCGCCCTGCTGTTGGAGACGCCCATCCTGCTGTTGGAGACGCCCTGCTGTTGGAGACGCCCGTCCTGCTGTTGGAGACGCCCGCCCTGCTGTTGGAGACGCCCGTCCTGCTGTTGGAGACGTCCGTCCTGCTGTTGGAGACGCCCACCACCTGCTGTTGGAGACGCCCATCCGTCCTGCTGTTGGAGACGCCCATCCACCTGCTGTTGGAGACGCCCATCCTGCTGTTGGAGACGCCCATCCATCCTGCTGTTGGAGACGCCCATCCACCTGCTGTTGGAGACGCCCATCCATCCTGCTGTTGGAGACGCCCCATCCTGCTGTTGGAGACGCCCATCCACCTGCTGTTGGAGACGCCCATCCTGCTGTTGGAGACGCCCATCCTGCTGTTGGAGACGCCCATCCTGCTGTTGGAGACGCCCGTCCATCCTGCTGTTGGAGACGCCCATCCATCCTGCTGTTGGAGACGCCCATCCTGCTGTTGGAGACGCCCATCCTGCTGTTGGAGACGCCCATCCTGCTGTTGGAGACGCCCGTCCTGCTGTTGGAGACGCCCGTCCTGCTGTTGGAGACGCCCGTCCTGCTGTTGGAGACGCCCGCCTGCTGTTGGAGACGCCCGTCCTGCTGTTGGAGACGCCCGTCCTGCTGTTGGAGACGCCCGTCCTGCTGTTGGAGACGCCCGTCCATCCTGCTGTTGGAGACGCCCATCCATCCTGCTGTTGGAGACGCCCATCCACCTGCTGTTGGAGACGCCCATCCATCTGCTGTTGGAGACGCCCGTCCTGCTGTTGGAGACGCCCGTCCACCTGCTGTTGGAGACGCTCCATCCTGCTGTTGGAGACGCCCATCCTGCTGTTGGAGACGCCCCCATCCTGCTGTTGGAGACGCCCGTCCTGCTGTTGGAGACGCCCGTCCTGCTGTTGGAGACGCCCGTCCTGCTGTTGGAGACGCCCGTCCTGTGTTGGAGACGCCCGTCCTGCTGTTGGAGACGCCCGCCCTGCTGTTGGAGACGCCCGTCCTGCTGTTGGAGACGCCCGTCCTGCTGTTGGAGACGTCCGCCCTGCTGTTGGAGACGCCCATCCATCCTGCTGTTGGAGACGCCCATCCACCTGCTGTTGGAGACGCCCGTCCTGCTGTTGGAGACGCCCGTCCTGCTGTTGGAGACGCCCGTCCTGCTGTTGGAGACGCCCGTCCTGCTGTTGGAGACGCCCGTCTGCTGTTGGAGACGCCCATCCTGCTGTTGGAGACGCCCATCCTGCTGCTGGAGACGCCCATCCACCTGCTGTTGGAGACGCCCTGCTGTTGGAGACGCCCATCCTGCTGTTGGAGACGCCATCCATCCTGCTGTTGGAGACGCCCCACCTGCTGTTGGAGACGCCCGTCCTGCTGTTGGAGACGCCCGTCCTGCTGTTGGAGACGCCCGCCCTGCTTTGGAGACGCCCGTCCTGCTGTTGGAGACGCCCATCCTGCTGTTGGAGACGCCCATCCTGCTGTTGGAGACGCCCATCCATCCTGCTGTTGGAGACGCCCCTGCTGTTGGAGACGCCCATCCTGCTTTGGAGACGCCCATCCTGCTGTTGGAGACGCCCATCCTGCTGTTGGAGACGCCCATCCTGCTGTTGGAGACGCCCATCCTGCTGTTGGAGACGCCCGTCCTGCTGTTGGAGACGCCCGTCCTGCTTTGGAGACGTCCCTCCTGCTGTTGGAGACGCCCGTCCTGCTGTTGGAGACGCCCGTCCTGCTGTTGGAGACGCCCGTCCTGCTGTTGGAGACGCCCATCCTGCTGTTGGAGACGCCCATCCTGTTGTTGGAGACGCCCATCCACCCGCTGTTGGAGACGCCCTGCTGTTGGAGACGCCCATCCTGCTGTTGGAGACGCCCTGCTGTTGGAGACGCCCATCCTGCTGTTGGAGACGCCCATCCTGCTGTTGGAGACGCCCATCCTGCTGTTGGAGACGCCCATCATCCTGCTGTTGGAGACGCCCATTCATCCTGCTGTTGGAGACGCCCATCCATCCTGCTGTTGGAGACGCCCTTCCATCCTGCTGTTGGAGACGCCCATCCATCCTGCTGTTGGAGACGCCCATCCTGCTGTTGGAGACGCCCATCCTGCTGTTGGAGACGCCCATCCTGCTGTTGGAGACGCCCGTCCTGCTGTTGGAGACGCCCGTCCTGTGTTGGAGACGCCCGCCCTGCTGTTGGAGACGCCCGTCCTGCTGTTGGAGACGCCCGCCCTGCTGTTGGAGACGCCCGTCCCGCTGTTGGAGACGTCCGCCCTGCTGTTGGAGACCCCGTCCCTGCTGTTGGAGACGCCCGATCCTGCTGTTGGAGACGCCCATCCTGCTGTTGGAGACGCCCATCCTGCTGTTGGAGACGCCCATCCGTCCTGCTGTTGGAGACGCCCATCCATCCTGCTGTTGGAGACCCCTGCTGTTGGAGACGCCCATCCTGCTGTTGGAGACGCCCATCCTGCTGTTGGAGACGCCCCGTCCTGCTGTTGGAGACGCCCATCCACGCTGTTGGAGACGCCCATCCATCCTGCTGTTGGAGACGCCCGTCCTGCTGTTGGAGACGCCCGCCCTGCTGTTGGAGACGCCCATCCTGCTGTTGGAGACGCCCATCCTGCTGTTGGAACGCCCTGCTGTTGGAGACGCCCGTCCTGCTGTTGGAGACGCCCGCCCTGCTGTTGGAGACGCCCGTCCTGCTGTTGGAGACGCCCGCCCTGCTGTTGGTGACGCCGGTCCTTCTGTTGGAGACGCCCTGCTGTTGGAGACGCCCATCCTGCTGTTGGAGACGCCCATCCTGTTGTTGGAGACGCCCATCCATCCTGCTGTTGGAGACGCCCTGCTGTTGGAGACGCCCATCCTGCTGTTAACGCCCGCTGTTGGAGACGCCCATCCTGCTGTTGAGACGCCCTGCTGTTGGAGACGCCCATCCTGCTGTTGGAGACGCCCATCCTGCTGTTGGAGACGCCCATCCATCCTGCTGTTGGAGACGCCCATCCACCTGCTGTTGGAGACGCCCATCCATCCTGCTGTTGGAGACGCCCCCATCCTGCTGTTGGAGACGCCCATCCATCCTGCTGTTGGAGACGCCCATCCTGCTGTTGGAACGCCCATCCTGCTGTTGGAGACGCCCATCCTGCTGTTGGAGACGCCCCCATCCTGCTGTTGGAGACGCCCATCACCTCTGTTGGAGACGCCCATCCTGCTGTTGGAGACGCCCGTCCTGCTGTTGGAGACGCCCGTCCTGCTGTTGGAGACGCCCGTCCTGCTGTTGGAGACGCCCGTCCTGCTGTTGGAGACGCCCGTCCTGCTGTTGGAGACGCCCTGCTTTGGAGACGCCCGTCCTGCTGTTGGAGACGCCCGTCCTGCTGTTGGAGACGCCCGTCCTGCTGTTGGAGACGCCGTCCATCTGCTGTTGGAGACGCCCATCCACCTGCTGTTGGAGACGCCCATCCATCCTGCTGTTGGAGACGCCCGTCCTGCTGTTGGAGACGCCCATCCTGCTGTTGGAGACGCCCATCCGTCCTGCTGTTGGAGACGCCCATCCATCCTGCTGTTGGAGACGCCCATCCATCCTGTGTTGGAGACGCCCCATCCTGCTGTTGGAGACGCCCATCCATCTGCTGTTGGAGACGCCCGTCCTGCTGTTGGAGACGCCCATCCTGCTGTTGGAGACGCCCGTCCATCCTGCTGTTGGAGACGCCCATCCACCTGCTGTTGGAGACGCCCATCCTGCTGTTGGAGACGCCCATCCTGCTGTTGGAGACGCCCATCCTGCTGTTGGAGACGCCCGTCCTGCTGTTGGAGACGCCCATCCGCTGTGGAGACGCCCTCCTGCTGTTGGAGACGCCCGTCCTGCTGTTGGAGACGCCCGTCCTGCTGTTGGAGACGCTCCGTCCTGTTGTTGGAGACGCCCGTCCATCCTGCTGCTGGAGACCCCATCCATCCTGCTGTTGGAGACGCCCATCCATCCTGCTGTTGGAGACGCCCGTCCACCTGCTGTTGGAGACGCCCGTCCTGCTGTTGGAGACGCCCGTCCATCTGTGTTGGAGACGCCCATCCATCCTGCTGTTGGAGACGCCCATCCACCTGCTGTTGGAGACGCCCATCCATCCTGCTGTTGGAGACGCCCGTCCTGCTGTTGGAGACGCCCGTCCTGCTGTTGGAGACGCCCGTCCTGCTGTTGAGACGCCCGTCCTGCTGTTGGAACGCCCGCTGCTGTTGGAGACGCCCGTCCTGCTGTTGGAGACGCCCGCCCTGCTGTTGGAGACGCCCGTCCTGCTGTTGGAGACGCCCATCCTGCTGTTGGAGACGCCCATCCATCCTGCTGTTGGAGACGCCCCCCACCTGCTGTTGGAGACGCCATCCATCCTGCTGTTGGAGACGCCCGTCCTGCTGCTGGAGACGCCCGTCCTGCTGTTGGAGACGCCCGTCCTGCTGTTGGAGACGCCCGCCCCGCTGTTGGAGACGCCCGCCCTGCTGTTGGAGACGCCCATCCTGCTGCTGGAGACGCCCACCTGCTGTTGGAGACGCCCATCCATCTGCTGTTGGAGACGCCCGCCTGCTGTTGGAGACGCCCATCCTGCTGTTGGAGACGCCCATCCATCCTGCTGTTGGAGACGCCCATCCACTCTGTTGGAGACGCCCGTCCTGCTGTTGGAGACGCCCGTCCTGCTGTTGGAGACGCCCGCCCTGCTGTTGGAGACGCCCGTCCTGCTGTTGAGACGCCCATCCTGCTGTTGGAGACGCCCATCCTGCTGTTGGAGACGCCCATCCATCCTGCTGTTGGAGACGCCCGTCTGCGCTGGAGACGCCCGTCCTGCTGTTGGAGACGCCCGTCCTGCTGTTGGAGACGCCGTCCTGCTGTTGGAGACGCCCACCTGCTGTTGGAGACGCCCATCCTGCTGTTGGAGACGCCCGTCCTGCTGTTGGAGACGCCCGTCCTGCTGTTGGAGACGCCCTGCTGTTGGAGACGCCCGTCCTGCTGCTGGAGACGCCCGCCCTGCTGTTGGAGACGCCCGTCCTGCTGTTGGAGACGCCCATCCTGCTGTTGGAGACGCCCATCCTGTTTTGGAGACGCCCATCCATCTGCTGTTGGAGACGCCCTGCTGCTGGAGACGCCCATCCGGCTGTTGGAGACGCCCTGCTGTTGGAGACGCCCATCCTGCTGTTGGAGACGCCCATCCTGCTGTTGGAGACGCCCATCCTGCTGTTGGAGACGCCCATCCATCCTGCTGTTGGAGACGCCCATTCACCTGCTGTTGGAGACGGCCCATCCACTGCTGTTGGAGACGCCCATCCATCCTGCTGCTGGAGACGCCCATCCATCTGCTGTTGGAGACGCCCATCCTGTGTTGGAGACGCCCATCCTGCTGTTGGAGACGCCCGTCCTGCTGTTGGAGACCCCGCCCTGTGTTGGAACGCCCGCCCTGCTGCTGGAGACGCCCATCCATCCTGCTGCTGGAGACGCCCCGCCTGCTGTTGGAGACGCCCGTCCATCCTGCTGTTGGAGACGCCCGTCCATCCTGTGTTGGAGACGCCCGTACCTGCTGTTGGAGACGCCCGTCCTGCTGTTGGAGACGCCCGCCCTGCTGTTGGAGACGCCCATCCTGCTGTTGGAGACGCTCCATCCTGCTGTTGGAGACGCCCATCCACCTGCTGTTGGAGACGCCCATCCATCCTGCTGTTGGAGACGCCCGCGCTGGCGTCCGCCTGCTGTTGGAGACGCCCGTCCTGCTGTTGGAGACGCCCATCCTGTTGTTGGAGACGCCCATCCATCCTGCTGTTGGAGACGCCCCTGCTGTTGGAGACGCCCATCCTGCTGTTGGAGACGCCCCCTGCTGTTGGAGACGCCCGTCCTGCTGTTGGAGACGCTCCATCCTGCTGTTGGAGACGCCCATCCTGCTGTTGGAGACGCCCGTCCTGCTGTTGGAGACGCCCGTCCTGCTGTTGGAGACGCCCATCCAACCTGCTGTTGGAGACGCCCATCCATCCTGCTGTTGGAGACGCCCATCCATCCTGCTGTTGGAGACGCCCATCCATCCTGCTGTTGGAGACGCCCATCCATCCTGCTGTTGGAGACGCCCATCCATCCTGCTGTTGGAACGCCCACCATCCTGCTGTTGGAGACGCCCGCCCTGCTGTTGGAGACGCCCGTCCTGCTGTTGGAGACGACATCCATCCTGCTGTTGGAGACGCATCCATCCTGCTGTTGGAGACGTGCACCATCCTGCTGTTGGAGACGTACATCCATCCTGCTGTTGGAGACGTCCGCCTGCTGTTGGAGACGTCCATCCTGCTGTTGGAGACGTCCATCCATCCTGCTGTTGGAGACGCCCATTCATCCTGCTGTTGGAGACGCCCATCCATCCTGCTGTTGGAGACGTCCTTCCATCCTGCTGTTGGAGACGCCATCCATCCTGCTGTTGGAGACGCCCATCCATCCTGCTGTTGGAGACGCCCATCCTGCTGTTGGAGACGTCCATCCTGCTGTTGGAGACGTCCGTCCTGCTGTTGGAGACGTCCGTCCTGCTGTTGGAGACGCCCGTCCATCCTGCTGTTGGAGACGCCCATCCATCCTGCTGTTGGAGACGCCCATCCATCCTGCTGTTGGAGACGCCCATCCATCCTGCTGTTGGAGACGTCCGTCCTGCTGTTGGAGACGTCCGCCCTGCTGTTGGAGACGTCATCCATCCTGCTGTTGGAGACGTACATCCATCCTGCTGTTGGAGACGTGCATCCATCCTGCTGTTGGAGACGACATCCATCCTGCTGTTGGAGTTGTCCGTCCTGCTGTTGGAGACGTCCGTCCTGCTGTTGGAGACGCCCATCCTGTTGTTGGAGACGCCCATCCATCCTGCTGTTGGAGACGTCCTGCTGTTGGAGACGTCCATCCTGCTGTTGGAGACGCCCCTGCTGTTGGAGACGCCCATCCTGCTGTTGGAGACGTCCATCCTGCTGTTGGAGACGTCCATCCTGCTGTTGGAGACGTCCGTCCTGCTGTTGGAGACGTCCGTCCTGCTGTTGGAGACGTCCGTCCTGCTGTTGGAGACGCCCATCCAACCTGCTGTTGGAGACGTCCATCCATCCTGCTGTTGGAGACGCCCATCCATCCTGCTGTTGGAGACGTCCATCCATCCTGCTGTTGGAGACGCCCATCCATCCTGCTGTTGGAGACGCCATCCATCCTGCTGTTGGAGACGTCCATCCACCTGCTGTTGGAGACGTCCGTCCTGCTGTTGGAGACGTCCGTCCTGCTGTTGGAGACGCACATCCATCCTGCTGTTGGAGACGTACATCCATCCTGCTGTTGGAGACGTGCATCCATCCTGCTGTTGGAGACGTCCATCCATCCTGCTGTTGGAGTTGTCCGTCCTGCTGTTGGAGACGTCCATCCTGCTGTTGGAGACGTCCATCCATCCTGCTGTTGGAGACGCCCATTCATCCTGCTGTTGGAGACGCCCATCCATCCTGCTGTTGGAGACGCCCTTCCATCCTGCTGTTGGAGACGCCCATCCATCCTGCTGTTGGAGACGCCCATCCTGCTGTTGGAGACGCCCATCCTGCTGTTGGAGACGTCCATCCTGCTGTTGGAGACGCCCGTCCTGCTGTTGGAGACGTCCGTCCTGCTGTTGGAGACGCCCATCCATCCTGCTGTTGGAGACGCCCATCCATCCTGCTGTTGGAGACGCCCATCCATCCTGCTGTTGGAGACGTCCATCCATCCTGCTGTTGGAGACGCCCATTCATCCTGCTGTTGGAGACGCCCGTCCTGCTGTTGGAGACGTCCCGTCCTGCTGTTGGAGACGTCATCCATCCTGCTGTTGGAGACGTACATCCATCCTGCTGTTGGAGACGGCATCCATCCTGCTGTTGGAGACGCCCATCCATCCTGCTGTTGGAGTCGTCCGTCCTGCTGTTGGAGACGTCCGTCCTGCTGTTGGAGACGTCCATCCTGTTGTTGGAGACGTCCATCCATCCTGCTGTTGGAGACGTCCTGCTGTTGGAGACGCTCCATCCTGCTGTTGGAGACGTCCTGCTGTTGGAGACGCCCATCCTGCTGTTGGAGACGCCCATCCTGCTGTTGGAGACGTCCGTCCTGCTGTTGGAGACGTCCGCCCTGCTGTTGGAGACGCCCGTCCTGCTGTTGGAGACGTCCGCCCTGCTGTTGGAGACGTCCATCCAACCTGCTGTTGGAGACGCCCATCCATCCTGCTGTTGGAGACGCCCATCCATCCTGCTGTTGGAGACGCCCATCCATCCTGCTGTTGGAGACGCCCATCCATCCTGCTGTTGGAGACGCCCATCCATCCTGCTGTTGGAGACGTCCATCCATCCTGCTGTTGGAGACGCCCATTCATCCTGCTGTTGGAGATGTCCGTCCTGCTGTTGGAGACGTACATCCATCCTGCTGTTGGAGACGTACATCCATCCTGCTGTTGGAGACGTGCATCCATCCTGCTGTTGGAGACGTACATCCATCCTGCTGTTGGAGTTGTCCGTCCTGCTGTTGGAGACGTCCGTCCTGCTGTTGGAGACGTCCATCCTGTTGTTGGAGACGTCCATCCATCCTGCTGTTGGAGACGCCCTGCTGTTGGAGACGTCCATCCTGCTGTTGGAGACGCCCTGCAGTTGGAGACGTCCATCCTGCTGTTGGAGACGCCCATCCTGCTGTTGGAGACGCCCATCCTGCTGTTGGAGACGTCCGTCCTGCTGTTGGAGACGTCCGTCCTGCTGTTGGAGACGTCCGTCCTGCTGTTGGAGACGCCCATCCAACCTGCTGTTGGAGACGTCCATCCATCCTGCTGTTGGAGACGCCCATCCATCCTGCTGTTGGAGACGCCCATCCATCCTGCTGTTGGAGACGTCCATCCATCCTGCTGTTGGAGACGCCCATCCATCCTGCTGTTGGAGACGTCCATCCATCCTGCTGTTGGAGACGCCCGTCCTGCTGTTGGAGACGTCCGTCCTGCTGTTGGAGACGTACACCATCCTGCTGTTGGAGACGCCCATCCATCCTGCTGTTGGAGACGTCATCCATCCTGCTGTTGGAGACGCACATCCATCCTGCTGTTGGAGTCTGTCCGTCCTGCTGTTGGAGACGTCCATCCTGCTGTTGGAGACGCCCATCCATCCTGCTGTTGGAGACGCCCATTCATCCTGCTGTTGGAGACGCCCATCCATCCTGCTGTTGGAGACGTCCTTCCATCCTGCTGTTGGAGACGCCCATCCATCCTGCTGTTGGAGACGCCCATCCTGCTGTTGGAGACGTCCATCCTGCTGTTGGAGACGCCCATCCTGCTGTTGGAGACGTCCGTCCTGCTGTTGGAGACGTCCGTCCTGCTGTTGGAGACGTCCATCCATCCTGCTGTTGGAGACGTCCATCCATCCTGCTGTTGGAGACGCCCATCCATCCTGCTGTTGGAGACGCCCATCCATCCTGCTGTTGGAGACGTCCATTCATCCTGCTGTTGGAGACGTCCGTCCTGCTGTTGGAGACGCCCGTCCTGCTGTTGGAGACGTACATCCATCCTGCTGTTGGAGACGTACATCCATCCTGCTGTTGGAGACGTGCATCCATCCTGCTGTTGGAGACGTACATCCATCCTGCTGTTGGAGTTGTCCGTCCTGCTGTTGGAGACGCCCGTCCTGCTGTTGGAGACGTCCATCCTGTTGTTGGAGACGCCCATCCATCCTGCTGTTGGAGACGTCCTGCTGTTGGAGACGTCCATCCTGCTGTTGGAGACGCCCTGCTGCTGGAGACGCCCATCCTGCTGTTGGAGACGCCCATCCTGCTGTTGGAGACGCCCGTCCTGCTGTTGGAGACGTCCGTCCTGCTGTTGGAGACGCCCGCCCTGCTGTTGGAGACGTCCGTCCTGCTGTTGGAGACGCCCATCCAACCTGCTGTTGGAGACGCCCATCCATCCTGCTGTTGGAGACGCCCATCCATCCTGCTGTTGGAGACGCCCATCCATCCTGCTGTTGGAGACGCCCATCCATCCTGCTGTTGGAGACGCCCATCCATCCTGCTGTTGGAGACGTCCATCCATCCTGCTGTTGGAGACGCCCATCCATCCTGCTGTTGGAGACGCCCATCCTGCTGTTGGAGACGCCCGTCCTGCTGTTGGAGACGTCCGTCCTGCTGTTGGAGACGTCCGTCCTGCTGTTGGAGACGCCCATCCATCCTGCTGTTGGAGACGTCCATCCATCCTGCTGTTGGAGACGTCCATCCATCCTGCTGTTGGAGACGTCCATCCATCCTGCTGTTGGAGACGCCCGTCCTGCTGTTGGAGACGTCCGTCCTGCTGTTGGAGACGTACATCCATCCTGCTGTTGGAGACGTCACCATCCTGCTGTTGGAGACGTGCATCCATCCTGCTGTTGGAGACGACATCCATCCTGCTGTTGGAGTTGTCCGTCCTGCTGTTGGAGACGTCCGTCCTGCTGTTGGAGACGCACATCCATCCTGCTGTTGGAGACGTACATCCATCCTGCTTTTGGAGACGTCATCCATCCTGCTGTTGGAGACGTACATCCATCCTGCTGTTGGAGTTGTCCGCCCTGCTGTTGGAGACGCCCGTCCTGCTGTTGGAGACGCCCGTCCTGCTGTTGGAGACGCCCGTCCTGCTGTTGGAGACGTCCGTCCTGCTGTTGGTGACGCCCGTCCTGCTGTTGGAGATGTCCGTCCTGCTGTTGGAGACGTCCGTCCTGCTGTTGGAGACGTCCATCCATCCTGCTGTTGGAGACGCCCATCCATCCTGCTGTTGGAGACGTACACCACCCTGCTGTTGGAGACGCCCGTCCTGCTTTTGGAGACGTCCGTCCTGCTGTTGGAGACGCCCATCCTGCTGTTGGAGACGTCCATCCTGTTGTTGGAGACGCCATCCTGCTGTTGGAGACGCCCATCCTGCTGTTGGAGACGCCCATCCTGCTGTTGGAGACGCCCTGCTGTTGGAGACGTCCATCCTGCTGTTGGAGACGTACATCCACCCTGCTGTTGGAGACGTCCGTCCTGCTGTTGGAGACGTCCGTCCTGCTGTTGGAGACGTCCGTCCTGCTGTTGGAGACGCCGGTCCTGCTGTTGGAGACGCTCCGTCCTGCTGTTGGAGACGTCCATCCTGCTGTTGGAGACGCCCATCCTGCTGTTGGAGACGCCCATCCATCCTGCTGTTGGAGACGTCCTGCTGTTGGAGACGCCCATCCTGCTGTTGGAGACGTCCATCCTGCTGTTGGAGACGTCCATCCTGCTGTTGGAGACGCCCATCCTGCTTTTGGAGACGCCCATCCTGCTGTTGGAGACGCCCATCCTGCTGTTAGAGACGCCCATCCTGCTGTTGGAGACGTCCGTCCTGCTGTTGGAGACGTCCGTCCTGCTGTTGGAGACGCCCGTCCTGCTGTTGGAGACGCCATCCAACCTGCTGTTGGAGACGCCCATCCATCCTGCTGTTGGAGACGCCCATCCATCCTGCTGTTGGAGACGTCCATCCACCTGCTGTTGGAGACGCCCATCCATCCTGCTGTTGGAGACTTCCATCCATCCTGCTGTTGGAGACGTCCATCCATCCTGCTGTTGGAGACGCCCATCCATCCTGCTGTTGGAGACGTCCGTCCTGCTGTTGGAGACGTCCGTCCTGCTGTTGGAGACGACATCCATCCTGCTGTTGGAGACGTACATCCATCCTGCTTTTGGAGACGTGCATCCATCCTGCTGTTGGAGACGCACATCCATCCTGCTGTTGGAGTTGTCCGTCCTGCTGTTGGAGACGCCCGTCCTGCTGTTGGAGACGCCCGTCCTGCTGTTGGAGACGTCCGTCCTGCTGTTGGAGACGTCCGCCCTGCTGTTGGTGACGTCCGTCCTGCTGTTGGAGATGTCCGTCCTGCTGTTGGAGATGTCCGTCCTGCTGTTGGAGACGCCCATCCATCCTGCTGTTGGAGACGCCCATCCATCCTGCTGTTGGAGACGTACATCCACCCTGCTGTTGGAGACGCCCGTCCTGCTGTTGGAGACGTCCGTCCTGCTGTTGGAGACGCCCGTCCTGCTGTTGGAGACGTCCATCCTGCTGTTGGAGACGTCCATCCTGTTGTTGGAGACGCCCATCCTGCTGCTGGAGACGCCATCCTGCTGTTGGAGACGCCCATCCTGCTGTTGGAGACGCCCATCCTGCTGTTGGAGACGTCCCTGCTGTTGGAGACGTCCGTCCTGCTGTTGGAGACGCCCATCATGTTGTTGGAGACGCCCATCCTGCTGATGGAGACGTCCATCCTGCTGTTGGAGACGCCTCCTGCTGTTGGAGACGCCCGTCCTGCTGTTGGAGACGTCCGTCCTGCTGTTGGAGACGCCGTCCTGCTGTTGGAGACGCCCATCCTGCTGTTGGAGACGCCCATCCTGCTGTTGGAGACGCCCTGCTGTTGGAGACGTCCATCCTGCTGTTGGAGACGCCCATCCTGCTGTTGGAGACATCCATCCTGCTGTTGGAGACGCCCATCCTGCTTTTGGAGACGTCCATCCTGCTGTTGGAAACGTCCATCCTGCTGTTGGAGACGCCCATCCTGCTGTTGGAGACGCCTATCCTGCTGTTAGAGACGCTCCTGCTGTTGGAGACGCCCATCCTGCTGTTGGAGACGTCCGTCCTGCTGTTGGAGACGCCCGTCCTGCTGTTGGAGACGTCCGTCCTGCTGTTGGAGACGTCCTGCTGTTGGAGACGCCCATCCTGCTGTTGGAGACGCCCTGCTGTTGGAGACGTCCATCCTGCTGTTTGAGACGTCCATCCTGCTGTTGGAGACGTCCATCCTGCTGTTGGAGACGCCCATCCATCCTGCTGTTGGAGACGCCCATTCATCCTGCTGTTGGAGACGCCCATCCATCCTGCTGTTGGAGACGTCCTTCCATCCTGCTGTTGGAGACGCCCATCCATCCTGCTGTTGGAGACGCCCATCCATCCTGCTGTTGGAGACGCCCGTCCTGCTGTTGGAGACGCCCGTCCTGCTGTTGGAGACGCCCATCCTGCTGTTGGTGACGCCCATCCTGCTGTTGGAGACGCCCGTCCTGCTGTTGGAGACGCCCGTCCTGCTGTTGGAGACGCCCGTCCTGCTCTTGGAGAAGTCCGTCCTGCTGTTGGAGACGCCCGTCCTGCTGTTGGAGACGTCCGTCCTGCTGTTGGAGACGCCCATCCTGCTGTTGGAGACGCCCATCCTGCTGTTGGAGACGCCCATCCATCCTGCTGTTGGAGACGCCCATCCATCCTGCTGTTGGAGACGTCCTGCTGTTGGAGACGCCCATCCTGCTGTTGGAGACGCCCATCCTGCTGTTGGAGACGCCCATCCTGCTGTTGGAGACGCCCATCCTGCTTTTGGAGACGCCCATCCTGCTGTTGGAGACGCCCATCCTGCTGTTGGAGACGTCCATCCTGTGTTGGAGACGCCCGCCCTGCTGTTGGAGACGTCCGTCCTGCTGTTGGAGACGCCCGTCCTGCTGTTGGAGACGCCCGTCCTGCTGTTGGTGACGCCGGTCCTGCTGTTGGAGACGTCCTGCTGTTGGAGACGCCCATCCTGCTGTTGGAGACGCCCATCCTGTTGTTGGAGACGCCCATCCATCCTGCTGTTGGAGACGTCCTGCTGTTGGAGACGTCCATCCTGCTGTTGGAGACGTCCTGCTGTTGGAGACGCCCATCCTGCTGTTTTAGACGTCCTGCTGTTGGAGACGCCCATCCTGCTGTTGGAGACGCCCATCCTGCTGTTGGAGACGTCCATTCATCCTGCTGTTGGAGACGCCCATTCATCCTGCTGTTGGAGACGCCCATCCATCCTGCTGTTGGAGAAGTCCTTCCATCCTGCTGTTGGAGACGTCCATCCATCCTGCTGTTGGAGACGTCCATCCTGCTGTTGGAGACGTCCATCCTGCTGTTGGAGACGCCCATCCTGCTGTTGGAGACGTCCATCCTGCTGTTGGAGACGTCCATCCTGCTTTTGGAGACGCCCATCCTGCTGTTGGAGACGCCCATCCTGCTGTTGGAGACGCCCATCCTGCTGTTGGAGACGTCTATCCTGCTGTTAGAGACGCCCTGCTGTTGGAGACGCCCATCCTGCTGTTGGAGACGCCCGTCCTGCTGTTGGAGACGTCCGCCCTGCTGTTGGAGACGTCCGTCCTGCTGTTGGAGACGCCCTGCTGTTGGAGACGCCCATCCTGCTGTTGGAGACGCTCCTGCTGTTGGAGACGCCCATCCTGCTGTTTGAGACGCTCCATCCTGCTGTTGGAGACGCCCATCCTGCTGTTGGAGACGTCCATCCATCCTGCTGTTGGAGACGCCCATTCATCCTGCTGTTGGAGACGCCCGTCCATCCTGCTGTTGGAGACGCCCTTCCATCCTGCTGTTGGAGACGCCCATCCATCCTGCTGTTGGAGACGCCATCCATCCTGCTGTTGGAGACCTCCATCCTGCTGTTGGAGACGCCATCCTGCTGTTGGAGACGCCCATCCTGCTGTTGGAGACGCCCGTCCTGCTGCTGGAGACGCCCGTCCTGCTGTTGGAGACGCCCGCCCTGCTGTTGGAGACGCCATCCTGCTGTTGGAGACGCCCGTCCTGCTGTTGGAGACGCCCGTCCATCCTGCTGTTGGAGAAGTCCATCCACCTGCTGTTGGAGACGCTCCTGCTGTTGGAGACGCCGTCCTGCTGTTGGAGACGTCCTGCTGTTGGAGACGCCCATCCTGCTGTTGGAGACGTCCATCCTGTTGTTGGAGACGCCCATCCATCCTGCTGTTGGAGACGCCCTGCTGTTGGAGACGCCCATCCTGCTGTTTGAGACGGCCCTGCTGTTGGAGACGCCCATCCTGCTGTTTTAGACGTCCTGCTGTTGGAGACGCCCATCCTGCTGTTGGAGACGCCCATCCTGCTGTTGGAGACGCCCATTCATCCTGCTCTTGGAGACGCCCATTCATCCTGCTGTTGGAGACGCCCATCCATCCTGCTGTTGGAGACGTCCTTCCATCCTGCTGTTGGAGACGCCCATCCATCCTGCTGTTGGAGACGCCCATCCTGCTGTTGGAGACGCCCAACCTGCTGTTGGAGACGCCCATCCTGCTGTTGGAGACGTCCATCCTGCTGTTGGAGACGCTCCTGCTGTTGGAGACGCCCGCCCTGCTGTTGGTGACGTCCGTCCTGCTGTTGGAGACGCCCCTGCTGTTGGAGATGTCCGCCCTGCTGTTGGAGACGCCCATCCATCCTGCTGTTGGAGACGCCCATCCATCCTGCTGTTGGAGACGCCCATCCATCCTGCTGTTGGAGACGCCCGTCCTGCTGTTGGAGACGCCCGCCCTGCTGTTGGAGACGCCCATCCTGCTGTTGGAGACGCCCGTCCTGCTGTTGGAGACGCCCTGCTGTTGGAGACGCCCGTCCTGCTGTTGGAGATGTCCGTCCTGCTGTTGGAGACGCCCGTCCTGCTGTTGGAGACGCCCTGCTGTTGGAGACGCCCATCCTGCTGTTGGAGACGCCCATCCTGCTGTTGGAGACGCCCATAAGGCTGTTGGAGACGCCCCTGCTGTTGGAGACGCCCATCCTGCTGTTGGAGACGCCCATCCTGCTGTTGGAGACGCCCATCCTGCTGTTGGAGACGCCCATCCATCCTGCTGTTGGAGACGCCCATTCATCCTGCTGTTGGAGACGCCCATCCATCCTGCTGTTGGAGACGCCCTTCCATCCTGCTGTTGGAGACGCCATCCATCCTGCTGTTGGAGACGCCCATCCTGCTGTTGGAGACGCCCATCCTGCTGTTGGAGACGCCCATCCTGCTGTTGGAGACGCCCGCCCTGCTGTTGGAGACGCCCGCCCTGCTGTTGGAGACGCCCATCCATCCTGCTGTTGGAGACGCCCATCCATCCTGCTGTTGGAGACGCCCATCCATCCTGCTGTTGGAGACGCCCATCCATCCTGCTGTTGGAGACGCCCATTCATCCTGCTGTTGGAGACGCCCGTCCTGCTGTTGGAGACGCACATCCATCCTGCTGTTGGAGACGTACATCCATCCTGCTGTTGGAGACGGCATCCATCCTGCTGTTGGAGACGTACATCCATCCTGCTGTTGGAGTTGTCCGTCCTGCTGTTGGAGACGCCCGTCCTGCTGTTGGAGACGTCCAGTCCTGTTGTTGGAGACGCCCATCCATCCTGCTGTTGGAGACGCCCCTGCTGTTGGAGACGCCCATCCTGCTGTTGGAGACGCCCTGCTGTTGGAGACGCCCATCCTGCTGTTGGAGACGCCCATCCTGCTGTTGGAGACGCCCATCCTGCTGTTGGAGATGTCCGCCCTGCTGTTGGAGACGCCCGTCCTGCTGTTGGAGACGCCCGCCCTGCTGTTGGAGACGCCCATCCAACCTGCTGTTGGAGACGCCCATCCATCCTGCTGTTGGAGACGCCCATCCATCCTGCTGTTGGAGACGCCCATCCATCCTGCTGTTGGAGACGCCCATCCATCCTGCTGTTGGAGACGCCCATCCATCCTGCTGTTGGAGACGCCCATCCATCCTGCTGTTGGAGACGTGCATCCATCCTGCTGTTGGAGACGCCCGTCCTGCTGTTGGAGACGCCCGTCCTGCTGTTGGAGACGTACATCCATCCTGCTGTTGGAGACGTACATCCATCCTGCTGTTGGAGACGTGCATCCATCCTGCTGTTGGAGACGCATCCGTCCTGCTGTTGGAGTTGTCCGTCCCGCTGTTGGAGACGCCCATCCTGCTGTTGGAGACGCCCATCCATCCTGCTGTTGGAGACGCCCATTCATCCTGCTGTTGGAGACGCCCATCCATCCTGCTGTTGGAGACGCCCTTCCATCCTGCTGTTGGAGACGCCCATCCATCCTGCTGTTGGAGACGCCCACCATCCTGCTGTTGGAGACGCCCATCCTGCTGTTGGAGACGCCCATCCTGCTGTTGGAGACGCCCGTCCTGCTGTTGGAGACGCCCGTCCTGCTGTTGGAGACGCCCATCCATCCTGCTGTTGGAGACGCCCATCCATCCTGCTGTTGGAGACGCCCATCCATCCTGCTGTTGGAGACGCCCATCCATCCTGCTGTTGGAGACGCCCATCCATCCTGCTGTTGGAGACGCCCATCCATCCTGCTGTTGGAGACGCCCATTCATCCTGCTGTTGGAGACGTCCGCCCTGCTGCTGGAGACGTCCGTCCTGCTGTTGGAGACGCACACCATCCTGCTGTTGGAGACGCACATCCATCCTGCTGTTGGAGACGTGCATCCATCCTGCTGTTGGAGACGTACATCCATCCTGCTGTTGGAGTTGTCCGCCCTGTTGTTGGAGACGTCCGTCCTGCTGTTGGAGACGCCCATCCTGTTGTTGGAGACGCCCATCCATCCTGCTGTTGGAGACGCCCCTGCTGTTGGAGACGCCCATCCTGCTGTTGGAGACGTCCCTGCTGTTGGAGACGCCCATCCTGCTGTTGGAGACGCCATCCTGCTGTTGGAGACGCCCATCCTGCTGTTGGAGACGCCCGTCCTGCTGTTGGAGACGCCCGTCCTGCTGTTGGAGACGCCCGTCCTGCTGTTGGAGACGCCCATCCAACCTGCTGTTGGAGACGCCCATCCATCCTGCTGTTGGAGACGTCCATCCATCCTGCTGTTGGAGACGCCCATTCATCCTGCTGTTGGAGACGCCCATCCATCCTGCTGTTCGAGACGCCCATCCATCCTGCTGTTGGAGACGCCCATCCATCCTGCTGTTGGAGACGCCCATCCATCCTGCTGTTGGAGACGCCCGTCCATCCTGCTGTTGGAGACGCCGTCCTGCTGTTGGAGACGCCCGTCCTGCTGTTGGAGACGCACATCCATCCTGCTGTTGGAGACGGCATCCATCCTGCTGTTGGAGACGTACATCCATCCTGCTGTTGGAGTTGTCCGCCTGCTGTTGGAGACGCCCGCCCTGCTGTTGGAGACGCCCGTCCTGCTGTTGGAGACGCCCGTCCTGCTGTTGGAGACGCGTCCATCTCTGCTGTTGGAGACGCCCATCCTGCTGTTGGAGACGCCCTGCTGTTGGTGACGCCCGTCCTGCTGTTGGAGATGTCCGCCCTGCTGTTGGAGACGCCCGTCCTGCTGTTGGAGACGTCCGCCCTGCTGTTGGTGACGCCGGTCCTTCTGTTGGAGACGCCCCTCCTGCTGTTGGAGACGCCCATCCTGCTGTTGGAGACGCCCATCCATCCTGCTGTTGGAGACGCTCCTGCTTTTGGAGACGCCCATAAGGCTGTTGGAGACGACCTGCTGTTGGAGACGCCCATCCTGCTGTTGGAGACGCCCATCCTGCTGTTGGAGACGCCCATCCTGCTGTTGGAGACGCCCATCCATCCTGCTGTTGGAGACGCCCATTCATCCTGCTGTTGGAGACGCCCATCCATCCTGCTGTTGGAGACGCCCTTCCATCCTGCTGTTGGAGACGCCCATCCATCCTGCTGTTGGAGACGCCCATCCTGCTGTTGGAGACGCCCATCCTGCTGTTGGAGACGCCCATCCTGCTGTTGGAGACGCCCGTCCTGCTGTTGGAGACGCCCGTCCTGCTGTTGGAGACGCCCATCCATCCTGCTGTTGGAGACGCCCATCCATCCTGCTGTTGGAGACGCCATCCATCCTGCTGTTGGAGACGCCCATCCATCCTGCTGTTGGAGACGCCCATTCATCCTGCTGTTGGAGACGCCCGTCCTGTTGTTGGAGACGCCCGTCCTGCTGTTGGAGACGTACATCCATCCTGCTGTTGGAGACGTACATCCATCCTGCTGTTGGAGACGTGCATCCATCCTGCTGTTGGAGACGACATCCATCCTGCTGTTGGAGTTGTCCGTCCTGCTGTTGGAGACGCCCGTCCTGCTGTTGGAGACGCCCATCCTGTTGTTGGAGACGCCCATCCATCCTGCTGTTGGAGACGCCCTGCTGTTGGAGACGCCCATCCTGCTGTTGGAGACGCCCCGCAGTTGGAGACGCCCATCCTGCTGTTGGAGACGCCCATCCTGCTGTAGGAGACGCCCATCCTGCTTTGGAGACGCCCGCCCTGCTGTTGGAGACGTCCCGTCCTGCTGTTGGAGACGCCCATCCAACCTGCTGTTGGAGACGCCCATCCATCCTGCTGTTGGAGACGCCCATCCATCCTGCTGTTGGAGACGCCCATCCATCCTGCTGTTGGAGACGCCCATCCATCCTGCTGTTGGAGACGCCCATCCATCCTGCTGTTGGAGACGCCCATCCATCCTGCTGTTGGAGACGCCCGTCCTGCTGTTGGAGACGCCCGTCCTGCTGTTGGAGACGTACATCCATCCTGCTGTTGGAGACGTACATCCATCCTGCTGTTGGAGACGTGCATCCATCCTGCTGTTGGAGACGCACATCCATCCTGCTGTTGGAGTTGTCCGCCCTGCTGTTGGAGACGCCCATCCTGCTGTTGGAGACGCCCATCCATCCTGCTGTTGGAGACGCCCATTCATCCTGCTGTTGGAGACGCCCATCCATCCTGCTGTTGGAGACGCCCTTCCGTCCTGCTGTTGGAGACGTCCATCCATCCTGCTGTTGGAGACGCCCATCCTGCTGTTGGAGACGCCCATCCTGCTGTTGGAGACGCCCATCCTGCTGTTGGAGACGTCCGCCCTGCTGTTGGAGACGCCCATCCTGCTGTTGGAGACGCCCGTCCTGCTGTTGGAGACGCCCGTCCTGCTGTTGGAGACGCCCATCCAACCTGCTGTTGGAGACGCCCATCCATCCTGCTGTTGGAGACGCCCATCCATCCTGCTGTTGGAGACGCCCATCCATCCTGCTGTTGGAGACGCCCATCCATCCTGCTGTTGGAGACGCCCATCCATCCTGCTGTTGGAGACGTCCATCCATCCTGCTGTTGGAGACGTCCGTCCTGCTGTTGGAGACGCCCGTCCTGCTGTTGGAGACGCTCCATCCTGCTGTTGGAGACGCATCCATCCTGCTGTTGGAGACGTGCATCCATCCTGCTGTTGGAGACGTACATCCATCCTGCTGTTGGAGTTGTCCGTCCTGCTGTTGGAGACGCCCATCCTGCTGTTGGAGACGCCATCCATCCTGCTGTTGGAGACGCCCATTCATCCTGCTGTTGGAGACGCCCATCCATCCTGCTGTTGGAGACGCCCTTCCATCCTGCTGTTGGAGACGTCCATCCATCCTGCTGTTGGAGACGCCCGTCCTGCTGTTGGAGACGCCCGTCCTGCTGTTGGAGACGCCCATCCTGCTGTTGGAGACGCCCGTCCTGCTGTTGGAGACGTCCCGTCCTGCTGTTGGAGACGCCCATCCATCCTGCTGTTGGAGACGCCCATCCATCCTGCTGTTGGAGACGCCCATCCATCCTGCTGTTGGAGACGCCCATCCATCCTGCTGTTGGAGACGCCCATTCATCCTGCTGTTGGAGACGCCCGTCCTGCTGTTGGAGACGCCCGCCCTGCTGTTGGAGACGCACATCCATCCTGCTGTTGGAGACGTACATCCATCCTGCTGTTGGAGACGTGCATCCATCCTGCTGTTGGAGACGCACATCCATCCTGCTGTTGGAGTTGTCCGCCCTGCTGTTGGAGACGCCCGTCCTGCTGTTGGAGACGCCCATCCTGTTGTTGGAGACGCCCATCCATCCTGCTGTTGGAGACGTCCCTGCTGTTGGAGACGCCCATCCTGCTGTTGGAGACGCCCTGCTGTTGGAGACGCCCATCCTGCTGTTGGAGACGCCCACTGCTGCTGGAGACGCCCATCCTGCTGTTGGAGACGCCCGTCCTGCTGTTGGAGACGCCCGTCCTGCTGTGGAGACGCCCGCTGCTGTTGGAGACGCCCATCCCCTGCTGTTGGAGACGCCCATCCATCCTGCTGTTGGAGACGCCCATCCATCCTGCTGTTGGAGACGCCCCCATCCTGCTGTTGGAGACGCCCATCCATCCTGCTGTTGGAGACGCCATCCATCCTGCTGTTGGAGACGCCCATCCATCCTGCTGTTGGAGACGCCCATCCATCCTGCTGTTGGAGACGTCCGCCCTGCTGTTGGAGACGCCCGTCCTGCTGTTGGAGACGTACATCCATCCTGCTGTTGGAGACGTGCATCCATCCTGCTGTTGGAGACGGCATCCATCCTGCTGTTGGAGACGTACATCCATCCTGCTGTTGGAGTTGTCCGTCCTGCTGTTGGAGACGCCCGTCCTGCTGTTGGAGACGTCCATCCATCCTGCTGTTGGAGACGCCCATTCATCCTGCTGTTTGAGACGTCCGTCCATCCTGCTGTTGGAGACGTCCTTCCATCCTGCTGTTGGAGACGTCCATCCATCCTGCTGTTGGAGACGCCCATCCTGCTGTTGGAGACGCCCATCCTGCTGTTGGAGACGCCCGTCCTGCTGTTGGAGACGTCCGTCCTGCTGTTGGAGACGCCCGTCCTGCTGTTGGAGACGCCCATCCATCCTGCTGTTGGAGACGCCCATCCATCCTGTGTTGGAGACGCCCATCCATCCTGCTGTTGGAGACGCCCATCCATCCTGCTGTTGGAGACGCCCATTCATCCTGCTGTTGGAGACGCCCGTCCCTGCTGTTGGAGACGCCCGTCCTGCTGTTGGAGACGCCCGTCCTGCTGTTGGAGACGCCATCCATCCTGCTGTTGGAGACGTACATCCATCCTGCTGTTGGAGACGCGCATCCATCCTGCTGTTGGAGACGTACATCCATCCTGCTGTTGGAGTTGTCCGTCCTGCTGTTGGAGACGTCCGTCCTGCTGTTGGAGACGTCCATCCTGTTGTTGGAGACGTCCATCCATCCTGCTGTTGGAGACGCTCTGTGTTGGAGACGTCCATCCTGCTGTTGGAGACGTCCTGCTGTTGGAGACGTCCATCCTGCTGTTGGAGACGCCCATCCTGCTGTTGGAGACGCCCGTCCTGCTGTTGGAGACGTCCGTCCTGCTGTTGGAGACGTCCGTCCTGCTGTTGGAGACGTCCGTCCTGCTGTTGGAGACGTCCATCCAACCTGCTGTTGGAGACGCCCATCCATCCTGCTGTTGGAGACGTCCATCCACCTGCTGTTGGAGACGTCCATCCATCCTGCTGTTGGAGACGCCCATCCATCCTGCTGTTGGAGACGTCCATCCATCCTGCTGTTGGAGACGTCCATCCATCCTGCTGTTGGAGACGCCCATTCATCCTGCTGTTGGAGACGTCCGTCCTGCTGTTGGAGACGTCCGTCCTGCTGTTGGAGACGACATCCATCCTGCTGTTGGAGACGTACATCCATCCTGCTGTTGGAGACGGCATCCATCCTGCTGTTGGAGACGTACATCCATCCTGCTGTTGGAGTTGTCCGTCCTGCTGTTGGAGACGTCCGTCCTGCTGTTGGAGACGCCCATCCTGTTGTTGGAGACGCCCATCCATCCTGCTGTTGGAGACGCTCCTGTGTTGGAGACGTCCATCCTGCTGTTGGAGACGCCCTGCTGTTGGAGACGCCCATCCTGCTGTTGGAGACGTCCATCCTGCTGTTGGAGACGCCCATCCGCTGTTGGAGACGCCCGCCTGCTGTTGGAGACGTCCGTCCTGCTGTTGGAGACGTCCGTCCTGCTGTTGGAGACGCCCATCCAACCTGCTGTTGGAGACGCCCATCCATCCTGCTGTTGGAGACGTCCATCCATCCTGCTGTTGGAGACGCCCATCCATCCGCTGTTGGAGACGCCCATCCATCCTGCTGTTGGAGACGTCCATCCATCCTGCTGTTGGAGACGCCCATCCATCCTGTGTTGGAGACGCCCATCCGTCCTTGTTGAGACGCCCGTCCTGCTGTTGGAGACGTCCGTCCTGCTGTTGGAGACGACATCCATCCTGCTGTTGGAGACGTACACCATCCTGCTGTTGGAGACGTGCATCCATCCTGCTGTTGGAGACGTCCATCCATCCTGCTGTTGGAGTTGTCCGTCCTGCTGTTGGAGACGTCCATCCTGCTGTTGGAGACGCCCATCCATCCTGTTGTTGGAGACGCCCATCATCCTGCTGTTGGAGACGCCCGTCCATCCTGCTGTTGGAGACGCCCTCCATCCTGCTGTTGGAGACGCCCATCCATCCTGCTGTTGGAGACGTCCATCCTGCTGTTGGAGACGTCCGCCTGCTGTTGGAGACGCCCGTCCTGCTGTTGGAGACGTCCGTCCTGCTGTTGGAGACGTCCCGTCCTGCTGTTGGAGACGCCCATCCATCCTGCTGCTGGAGACGCCCATCCGTCCTGCTGTTGGAGACGCCCGTCCATCCTGCTGTTGGAGACGCCCATCCATCCTGCTGTTGGAGACGTCCATCCATCCTGCTGTTGGAGACGTCCATCCTGCTGTTGGAGACGCCCGTCCTGCTGTTGGAGACGCCCGTCCTGCTGTTGGAGACGTACATCCATCCTGCTGTTGGAGACGTCATCCATCCTGCTGTTGGAGACGTCCATCCATCCTGCTGTTGGAGACGTCCATCCGTCCTGCTGTTGGAGTCGTCCGTCCTGCTGTTGGAGACGTCCGTCCTGCTGTTGGAGACGCCCATCCTGTTGTTGGAGACGCCCATCCATCCTGCTGTTGGAGACGCCATCCTGCTGTTGGAGACGCCCATCCTGCTGGGAGACGCCTCCTGCTGTTGGAGACGCCCATCCTGCTGTTGGAGACGCCCATCCTGTGTTGGAGACGCCCGTCCTGCTGTTGGAGACGTCCGTCCTGCTGTTGGAGACGCCCGTCCTGCTGTTGGAGACGCCCGTCCTGCTGTTGGAGACGCCATCCGTCCTGCTGTTGGAGACGCCCATCCATCTGCTGTTGGAGACGCCCATCCATCCTGCTGTTGGAGACGCCCACCATCTGCTGTTGGAGACGCCCATCCGTCCTGCTGTTGGAGACGTCCATCCATCCTGCTGTTGGAGACGCCCATCCATCCTGTTGTTGGAGACGCCCATCCTGCTGTTGGAGATGTCCGTCCTGCTGTTGGAGACGTCCGTCCTGCTGTTGGAGACGCACCATCCTGCTGTTGGAGACGTCCATCCATCCTGCTGTTGGAGACGTGCATCCACCCTGCTGTTGGAGACGTCCGTCCTGCTGTTGGAGACGTCCGTCCTGCTGTTGGAGACGCTCCGTCCTGCTGTTGGAGACGCCCATCCATCCTGCTGTTGGAGACGCCCCTGCTGTTGGAGACGTCCGTCCTGCTGTTGGAGACGCCCCTCTGCTGTTGGAGACGCCCATCCTGCTGTTGGAGACGTCCATCCTGCTGTTGGAGACGCTCCACCCTGCTGTTGGAGACGTCCGTCCTGCTGTTGGAGACGCCCGTCCTGCTGCTGGAGACGTCCGTCCTGCTGTTGGAGACGCCCTCCATCCTGCTGTTGGAGACGCCTCTCCTGCTGTTGGAGACGCCGTCCATCCTGCTGTTGGAGACGCCCATCCATCCTGCTGTTGGAGACGCCCATCCATCCTGCTGTTGGAGACGTCCTGCTGTTGGAGCGCTCCTCCTGCTGTTGGAGACGCCCATCCATCCTGCTGTTGGAGACGCCCGTCCTGCTGTTGGAGACGTCCGTCCTGCTGTTGGAGACGCTCATCCTGCTGTTGGAGACGTCCCCATCCTGCTGTTGGAGACGCCCATCCTGCTGTTGGAGACGTCCCATCCTGCTGTTGGAGACGTCCGTCCTGCTGTTGGAGACGTCCATCCTGCTGTTGGAGACGTCCATCCATCCTGCTGTTGGAGACGCCCATCCATCCTGCTGTTGGAGACGTCCGTCCATCCTGCTGTTGGAGACGTCCGTCCATCCTGTTGTTGGAGACGTCCATCCATCCTGCTGTTGGAGACGTCCATCCTGCTGTTGGAGACGCCCATCCTGCTGTTGGAGACGGCCCATCCTGCTGTTGGAGACGTCCGTCCTGCTGTTGGAGACGTCCGTCCTGCTGTTGGAGACGCCCTCCATCCTGCTGTTGGAGACGCCCATCCATCCTGCTGTTGGAGACGCCCATCCACCTGCTGTTGGAGACGCCCATCTCCTGCTGTTGGAGACGCCCATCACCTGCTGTTGGAGACGTCCGTCCTGCTGTTGGAGACGTCCGTCCTGCTGTTGGAGACGTCCATCCTGCTGTTGGAGACGCTCCATCCTGCTGTTGGAGACGCTCCATCCTGCTGTTGGAGACGTCCGTCCTGCTGTTGGAGACGTCCGTCCTGCTGTTGGAGACGCCCGTCCTGCTGTTGGAGACGTCCGTCCTGCTGTTGGAGACGTCCGTCCGCTGTTGGAGACGCCCTCCTCTGTTGGAGACGCTCCGTCCTGCTGTTGGAGACGTCCTGCTGTTGGAGACGTCCGTCCTGCTGTTGGAGACGCCCATCCTGCTGTTGGAGACGTCCATCCTGCTGTTGGAGACGTCCGTCCTGCTGTTGGAGACGTCCGTCCTGCTGTTGGAGACGCCCGTCCTGCTGTTGGAGACGTCCATCCTGCTGTTGGAGACGTCCATCCTGTTGTTGGAGACGCCCATCCACCTGCGTTGGAGACGCCCATCCACCTGCTGTTGGAGACGCCCATCCTCCTGCTGTTGGAGACGCCCCGTCCTGCTGTTGGAGACGCCCATCCGTCCTGCTGTTGGAGACGCCCGTCCTGCTGTTGGAGACGCCCATCCTGCTGTTGGAGACGCCCGTCCTGCTGTTGGAGACGCCCATCCTGCTGTTGGAGACGTCCATCCTGCTGTTGGAGACGTCCTCCTGCTGTTGGAGACGCCCGTCCACCTGCTGTTGGAGACGCCCGTCCATCCTGCTGTTGGAGACGTCCGTCCTGCTGTTGGAGACGTCCGTCCTGCTGTTGGAGACGCTCCATCCTGCTGTTGGAGACGCCCATCCATCCTGCTGTTGGAGACGTCCTGCTGCGGAACGTCCATCCTGCTGTTGGAGACGTCCGTCCTGCTGTTGGAGACGTCCATCCTGCTGTTGGAGACGTCCTCCATCCTGCTGTTGGAGACGTCCCGTGTTGGAGACGCCCGTCCATCCTGCTGTTGGAGACGCTCCGTCCTGCTGTTGGAGACGTCCGTCCTGCTGTTGGAGACGCCGTCCTGCTGTTGGAGACGCCCGTCCCTGCTGTTGGAGACGTCCGTCCTGCTGCTGGAGACGTCCATCCTGCTGTTGGAGACGTCCATCCTGCTGTTGGAGACGCATCCGTCCTGCTGTTGGAGACGCCCATCCCCTGCTGTTGGAGACGTCCGTCCACCTGCTGTTGGAGACGTCCGTCCTGCTGTTGGAGACGTCCGTCCTGCTGTTGGAGACGCCCATCCTGCTGTTGGAGACGTCCATCTTGCTGTTGGAGACGTCCATCCTGCTGTTGGAGACGTCCATCCTGCTGTTGGAGACGCCCATCCTGCTGTTGGAGACGCCCTGCTGTTGGAGACGTCCATCCTGCTGTTGGAGACGCTCCATCCTGCTGCTGGAGACGTCCATCCTGCTGTTGGAGACGTCCGTCCTGCTGTTGGAGACGCCCGTCCTGCTGTTGGAGACGCCCGTCCTGCTGTTGGAGACGTCCATCCTGCTGTTGGAGACGCCCATCCTGCTGTTGGAGACGTCCATCCTGCTGTGGAGACGCCCGTCCATCCTGCTGTTGGAGACGCTCCGCTGTTGGAGACGTCCGTCCTGCTGTTGGAGACGTCCATCCTGCTGTTGGAGACGTCCATCCTGCTGTTGGAGACGTCCTCCTGCTGTTGGAGACGCCCATCCTGCTGTTGGAGACGCCCGTCTCTGTTGTTGGAGACGCCCATCCGCTGTTGAGACGTCCGTCCTGCTGTTGGAGACGCCCGTCCTGCTGTTGGAGACGTCCGTCCTGCTGTTGGAGACGTCCATCCTGCTGTTGGAGACGCCCATCCATCCTGCTGTTGGAGACGTCCATCCATCCTGCTGTTGGAGACGCCCATCCATCCTGCTGTTGGAGACGTCCATCCATCCTGCTGTTGGAGACGTCCATCCATCCTGCTGTTGGAGACGCTCCATCCTGCTGTTGGAGACGTCCATCCTGCTGTTGGAGACGTCCATCCTGCTGTTGGAGACGTCCATCCTGCTGTTGGAGACGCTCCATCCTGCTTTGGAGACGCCATCCTGCTGTTGGAGACGTCCATCCTGCTGTTGGAGACGCCCATCCGCTGTTGGAGACGCTCTATCCTGCTGTTGGAGACGCCCTGCTGTTGGAGACGTCCATCCTGCTGTTGGAGACGCCCATCCTGCTGTTGGAGACGTCCGTCCTGCTGTTGGAGACGCCCGTCCTGCTGTTGGAGACGCCCTGCTGTTGGAGACGTCCGTCCTGCTGTTGGAGACGCCCGTCCTGCTGTTGGAGACGTCCATCCTGCTGTTTGAGACGCCCATCCTGCTGTTGGAGACGTCCATCCTGCTGTTGGAGACGCCCATCCATCCTGCTGTTGGAGACGTCCATTCATCCTGCTGTTGGAGACGTCCATCCATCCTGCTGTTGGAGACGTCCTTCCATCCTGCTGTTGGAGACGCCCATCCATCCTGCTGTTGGAGACGCCCATCCATCCTGCTGTTGGAGACCTCCATCCTGCTGTTGGAGACGTCCATCCTGCTGTTGGAGACGTCCATCCTGCTGTTGGAGACGTCCGTCCTGCTGTTGGAGACGTCCGTCCTGCTGTTGGTGACGTCCGTCCTGCTGTTGGAGACGTCCATCCTGCTGTTGGAGACGTCCATCCTGCTGTTGGAGACGTCCATCCATCCTGCTGTTGGAGAAGTCCATCCATCCTGCTGTTGGAGACGTCCTGCTGTTGGAGACGTCCATCCTGCTGTTGGAGACGCTCCTGCTGCTGGAGCGCCCATCCTGCTGTTGGAGACGCCCATCCTGTTGTTGGAGACGTCCATCCATCCTGCTGTTGGAGACGCCTCCTGCTGTTGGAGACGTCCATCCTGCTGTTTGAGACGTCCCTGCTGTTGGAGACGCCCATCCTGCTGTTTTAGACGTCCTGCTGCTGGAGACGTCCCATCCTGCTGTTGGAGACGTCCATCCTGCTGTTGGAGACGCCCATTCATCCTGCTCTTGGAGACGTCCATCATCCTGCTGTTGGAGACGTCCATCCATCCTGCTGTTGGAGACGCCTTCCATCCTGCTGTTGGAGACGTCCATCCATCCTGCTGTTGGAGACGCTCCATCCTGCTGTTGGAGACGTCCAACCTGCTGTTGGAGACGTCCATCCTGCTGTTGGAGACGTCCATCCGCTGTTGGAGACGTCTGCTGTTGGAGACGCCCGTCCTGCTGTTGGTGACGTCCGTCCTGCTGTTGGAGACGCTCCTGCTGTTGGAGATGTCCGTCCTGCTGTTGGAGACGTCCATCCATCCTGCTGTTGGAGACGTCCATCCATCCTGCTGTTGGAGACGCTCATCCATCCTGCTGTTGGAGACGCTCCGTCTGCTGTTGGAGACGTCCGTCCTGCTGTTGGAGACGTCCATCCTGCTGTTGGAGACGTCCATCCGCTGTTGGAGACGCCGTCCTGCTGTTGGAGACGTCCGTCCTGCTGCTGGAGATGTCCGTCCTGCTGTTGGAGACGTCCGTCCTGCTGTTGAACGCCTCCTGCTGTTGGAGACGTCCATCCTGCTGTTGGAGACGTCCATCCTGCTGTTGGAGACGCCCAAGTTTGAGACGACGTGCTGTTGGAGACGTCCATCCTGCTGTTGGAGACGCCCATCCTGCTGTTGGAGACGTCCATCCTGCTGTTGGAGACGTCCATCCATCCTGCTGTTGGAGACGCCCATTCATCCTGCTGTTGGAGACGCACCATCCTGCTGTTGGAGACGCCCTTCCATCCTGCTGTTGGAGACGCCATCCATCCTGCTGTTGGAGACGTCCATCCTGCTGTTGGAGACGTCCATCCTGCTGTTGGAGACGTCCATCCTGCTGTTGGAGACGTCCGTCCTGCTGTTGGAGACGTCCGTCCTGCTGTTGGAGACGTCCATCCATCCTGCTGTTGGAGACGTCCATCCATCCTGCTGTTGGAGACGTCCATCCATCCTGCTGTTGGAGACGTCCATCCATCCTGCTGTTGGAGACGTCCATTCATCCTGCTGTTGGAGACGTCCGTCCTGCTGTTGGAGACGTACATCCATCCTGCTGTTGGAGACGTACATCCATCCTGCTGTTGGAGACGTGCATCCATCCTGCTGTTGGAGACGTACATCCATCCTGCTGTTGGAGTTGTCCGTCCTGCTGTTGGAGACGTCCGTCCTGCTGTTGGAGACGTCAGTCCTGTTGTTGGAGACGTCCATCCATCCTGCTGTTGGAGACGTCCTGCTGTTGGAGACGTCCATCCTGCTGTTGGAGACGTCCTGCTGTTGGAGACGTCCATCCTGCTGTTGGAGACGTCCATCCTGCTGTTGGAGACGTCCATCCTGCTGTTGGAGATGTCCGTCCTGCTGTTGGAGACGTCCGTCCTGCTGTTGGAGACGTCCGTCCTGCTGTTGGAGACGTCCATCCAACCTGCTGTTGGAGACGCCCATCCATCCTGCTGTTGGAGACGCCCATCCATCCCGCTGTTGGAGACGTCCATCCATCCTGCTGTTGGAGACGTCCATCCATCCTGCTGTTGGAGACGTCCATCCATCCTGCTGTTGGAGACGTCCATCTATCCTGCTGTTGGAGACGTGCATCCATCCTGCTGTTGGAGACGTCCGTCCTGCTGTTGGAGACGTCCGTCCTGCTGTTGGAGACGTACATCCATCCTGCTGTTGGAGACGTACATCCATCCTGCTGTTGGAGACGTGCATCCATCCTGCTGTTGGAGACGACATCCATCCTGCTGTTGGAGTTGTCCGTCCTGCTGTTGGAGACGTCCATCCTGCTGTTGGAGACGTCCCATCCATCCTGCTGTTGGAGACGTCCATTCATCCTGCTGTTGGAGACGTCCATCCATCCTGCTGTTGGAGACGCCCTTCCATCCTGCTGTTGGAGACGTCCATCCATCCTGCTGTTGGAGACGCCCATCCATCCTGCTGTTGGAGACGTCCATCCTGCTGCTGGAGACGTTCCATCCTGCTGTTGGAGACGTCCGTCCTGCTGTTGGAGACGTCCGTCCTGCTGTTGGAGACGTCCATCCATCCTGCTGTTGGAGACGTCCATCCATCCTGCTGTTGGAGACGCCCATCCATCCTGCTGTTGGAGACGTCCATCCATCCTGCTGTTGGAGACGTCCATCCATCCTGCTGTTGGAGACGCCCATCCATCCTGCTGTTGGAGACGTCCATTCATCCTGCTGTTGGAGACGTCCGTCCTGCTGTTGGAGACGCCCGTCCTGCTGTTGGAGACGTACATCCATCCTGCTGTTGGAGACGCACATCCATCCTGCTGTTGGAGACGTGCATCCATCCTGCTGTTGGAGACGTACATCCATCCTGCTGACCCTTGGAGTTGTCCGTCCTGCTGTTGGAGACGTCCGTCCTGCTGTTGGAGACGTCCATCCTGTTGTTGGAGACGTCCATCCATCCTGCTGTTGGAGACGCCCTGCTGTTGGAGACGCCCATCCTGCTGTGAGACGCCTGCTGTTGGAGACGTCCATCCTGCTGTTGGAGACGCCCGTCCTGCTGTTGGAGACGTCCATCCTGCTGTTGGAGACGTCCGTCCTGCTGTTGGAGACGTCCGTCCTGCTGTTGGAGACGTCCGTCCTGCTGTTGGAGACGCCATCCAACCTGCTGTTGGAGACGTCCATCCATCCTGCTGTTGGAGACGTCCATCCATCCTGCTGTTGGAGACGTCCATTCATCCTGCTGTTGGAGACGTCCATCCATCCTGCTGTTCGAGACGTCCATCCATCCTGCTGTTGGAGACGCCCATCCATCCTGCTGTTGGAGACGCCCATCCTGCTGTTGGAGACGCCCATCCCTGCTGTTGGAGACGTCCGTCCGCTGTTGGAGACGTTCCGTCCTGCTGTTGGAGACGACATCCATCCTGCTGTTGGAGACGTGCATCCATCCTGCGGGAGACGTACATCCATCCTGCTGTTGGAGTTGTCCGTCCTGCTGTTGGAGACGTCCGTCCTGCTGTTGGAGACGTCCGTCGCTGTTGGAGACGTCCGTCCTGCTGTTGGAGACGCCATCCATCCTGCTGTTGGAGACGTCCATCCTGCTGTTGGAGACGTCCTGCTGTTGGTGACGTCCGTCCTGCTGTTGGAGATGTCCGTCCTGCTGTTGGAGACGTCCGTCCTGCTGTTGGAGACGTCCGTCCTGCTGTTGGTGACGTCGGTCCTTCTGTTGGAGACGTCCTGCTGTTGGAGACGTCCATCCTGCTGTTGGAGACGTCCATCCATCCTGCTGTTGGAGACGCCCTCCTGCTTTTGGAGACGCCATAAGGCTGTTGGAACGACCTGCTGTTGGAGACGTCCATCCTGCTGTTGGAGACGTCCATCCTGCTGTTGGAGACGTCCATCCTGCTGTTGGAGACGTCCATCCATCCTGCTGTTGGAGACGTCCATTCATCCTGCTGTTGGAGACGTCCATCCATCCTGCTGTTGGAGACGTCCTTCCATCCTGCTGTTGGAGACGTCCATCCATCCTGCTGTTGGAGACGTCCATCCTGCTGTTGGAGACGTCCATCCTGCTGTTGGAGACGTCCATCCTGCTGTTGGAGACGTCCGTCCTGCTGTTGGAGACGTCCGTCCTGCTGTTGGAGACGTCCATCCATCCTGCTGTTGGAGACGTCCATCCATCCTGCTGTTGGAGACGTCCATCCATCCTGCTGTTGGAGACGTCCATCCATCCTGCTGTTGGAGACGTCCATTCATCCTGCTGTTGGAGACGTCCGTCCTGCTGTTGGAGACGTCCGTCCTGCTGTTGGAGACGTACATCCATCCTGCTGTTGGAGACGTACATCCATCCTGCTGTTGGAGACGTGCATCCATCCTGCTGTTGGAGACGTACATCCATCCTGCTGTTGGAGTTGTCCGTCCTGCTGTTGGAGACGTCCGTCCTGCTGTTGGAGACGTCCATCCTGTTGTTGGAGACGTCCATCCATCCTGCTGTTGGAGACGTCCTGCTGTTGGAGACGTCCATCCTGCTGTTGGAGACGTCCTGCTGTTGGAGACGTCCATCCTGCTGTTGGAGACGTCCATCCTGCTGTAGGAGACGCCCATCCTGCTGTTGGAGACGTCCGTCCTGCTGTTGGAGACGTCCGTCCTGCTGTTGGAGACGCCCATCCAACCTGCTGTTGGAGACGTCCATCCATCCTGCTGTTGGAGACGTCCATCCATCCTGCTGTTGGAGACGTCCATCCATCCTGCTGTTGGAGACGTCCATCCATCCTGCTGTTGGAGACGTCCATCCATCCTGCTGTTGGAGACGTCCATCCATCCTGCTGTTGGAGACGTCCGTCCTGCTGTTGGAGACGTCCGTCCTGCTGTTGGAGACGTACATCCATCCTGCTGTTGGAGACGTACATCCATCCTGCTGTTGGAGACGTGCATCCATCCTGCTGTTGGAGACGTACATCCATCCTGCTGTTGGAGTTGTCCGTCCTGCTGTTGGAGACGACCATCCTGCTGTTGGAGACGTCCATCCATCCTGCTGTTGGAGACGTCCATTCATCCTGCTGTTGGAGACGTCCATCCATCCTGCTGTTGGAGACGTCCTTCCATCCTGCTGTTGGAGACGTCCATCCATCCTGCTGTTGGAGACGTCCATCCTGCTGTTGGAGACGTCCATCCTGCTGTTGGAGACGTCCATCCTGCTGTTGGAGACGTCCGTCCTGCTGTAGGAGACGTCCATCCTGCTGTTGGAGACGTCCGTCCTGCTGTTGGAGACGTCCGTCCTGCTGTTGGAGACGTCCATCCAACCTGCTGTTGGAGACGTCCATCCATCCTGCTGTTGGAGACGTCCATCCATCCTGCTGTTGGAGACGCCCATCCATCCTGCTGTTGGAGACGCCCATCCATCCTGCTGTTGGAGACGTCCATCCATCCTGCTGTTGGAGACGCCCATCCATCCTGCTGTTGGAGACGCCCGTCCTGCTGTTGGAGACGTCCGTCCTGCTGTTGGAGACGTACATCCATCCTGCTGTTGGAGACGTACATCCATCCTGCTGTTGGAGACGTGCATCCATCCTGCTGTTGGAGACGACATCCATCCTGCTGTTGGAGTTGTCCGTCCTGCTGTTGGAGACGACCATCCTGCTGTTGGAGACGTCCATCCATCCTGCTGTTGGAGACGTCCATTCATCCTGCTGTTGGAGACGTCCATCCATCCTGCTGTTGGAGACGTCCTTCCATCCTGCTGTTGGAGACGCCCATCCATCCTGCTGTTGGAGACGTCCATCCTGCTGTTGGAGACGCCCATCCTGCTGTTGGAGACGTCCATCCTGCTGTTGGAGACGTCCGTCCTGCTGTTGGAGACGTCCGTCCTGCTGTTGGAGACGTCCATCCATCCTGCTGTTGGAGACGTCCATCCATCCTGCTGTTGGAGACGTCCATCCATCCTGCTGTTGGAGACGTCCATCCATCCTGCTGTTGGAGACGTCCATTCATCCTGCTGTTGGAGACGTCCGTCCTGCTGTTGGAGACGTCCGTCCTGCTGTTGGAGACGTACATCCATCCTGCTGTTGAGACGTACATCCATCCTGCTGTTGGAGACGTGCATCCATCCTGCTGTTGGAGACGTACATCCATCCTGCTGTTGGAGTTGTCCGTCCTGCTGTTGGAGACGTCCGTCCTGCTGTTGGAGACGTCCATCCTGTTGTTGGAGACGTCCATCCATCCTGCTGTTGGAGACGTCCTGCTGTTGGAGACGTCCATCCTGCTGTTGGAGACGTCCTGCAGTTGGAGACGTCCATCCTGCTGTTGGAGACGTCCATCCTGCTGTTGGAGACGTCCATCCTGCTGTTGGAGACGTCCGTCCTGCTGTTGGAGACGTCCGTCCTGCTGTTGGAGACGTCCATCCAACCTGCTGTTGGAGACGTCCATCCATCCTGCTGTTGGAGACGTCCATCCATCCTGCTGTTGGAGACGTCCATCCATCCTGCTGTTGGAGACGTCCATCCATCCTGCTGTTGGAGACGTCCATCCATCCTGCTGTTGGAGACGTCCATCCATCCTGCTGTTGGAGACGTCCATCCATCCTGCTGTTGGAGACGTCCGTCCTGCTGTTGGAGACGTCCGTCCTGCTGTTGGAGACGTACATCCATCCTGCTGTTGGAGACGTGCATCCATCCTGCTGTTGGAGACGTGCATCCATCCTGCTGTTGGAGACGTACATCCATCCTGCTGTTGGAGTTGTCCGTCCTGCTGTTGGAGACGTCCATCCTGCTGTTGGAGACGTCCATCCATCCTGCTGTTGGAGACGTCCATTCATCCTGCTGTTTGAGACGTCCATCCATCCTGCTGTTGGAGACGTCCTTCCATCCTGCTGTTGGAGACGTCCATCCATCCTGCTGTTGGAGACGTCCATCCTGCTGTTGGAGACGTCCATCCTGCTGTTGGAGACGTCCATCCTGCTGTTGGAGACGTCCGTCCTGCTGTTGGAGACGTCCGTCCTGCTGTTGGAGACGTCCATCCATCCTGCTGTTGGAGACGTCCATCCATCCTGCTGTTGGAGACGTCCATCCATCCTGCTGTTGGAGACGTCCATCCATCCTGCTGTTGGAGACGTCCATTCATCCTGCTGTTGGAGACGTCCGTCCTGCTGTTGGAGACGTCCGTCCTGCTGTTGGAGACGTCCGTCCTGCTGTTGGAGACGTACATCCATCCTGCTGTTGGAGACGTACATCCATCCTGCTGTTGGAGACGTGCATCCATCCTGCTGTTGGAGACGTACATCCATCCTGCTGTTGGAGTTGTCCGTCCTGCTGTTGGAGACGTCCGTCCTGCTGTTGGAGACGTCCATCCTGTTGTTGGAGACGTCCATCCATCCTGCTGTTGGAGACGTCCTGCTGTTGGAGACGT